>NW_007727003.1:431240-491551 GCF_000696425.1 Galeopterus variegatus | reverse complement strand
CACTTAATATTTGTATGACAAAATCACCTAATGATGCATTTCTTTTTTTTTTTTTTGTCTTTTTGTCTTTTTTTCCGTGTCCGGCAACGGATCGCAACCCTCAGTGTTGCCCCCGTACCGGACCAGGGACCGGCAACGGGATTGCAAACCTCGGTGTTGCTCCCGCACCTCGCTCAGCCAGTGAGCGGGAGCCGGTCTGTATGTGGGATCCGAACCCTCGGGCGGGAGCGCTGCCGCGCTTCCCAAGTGGCGCACAATCCAGTGCGCCACCGGGCCGGCCCCTAATGATGCATTTCTTAGAACATGTCCCTGTCATTAAGTGACTCATTACTGTACTCCCTATGCTGAATATCATGGGAAAAAGTCATGCCTCCATTCCTTCCCTCAAGGAGCACATAACCCATCTAAAGTGGAGTGTGGCAAAGTAACATACATAAAATGATCAGAGGGTGTACTAGTCAGTTTTCTGTCTGCTCATGGGTAATTTATAAAGAAATTAAATTTATTTCTTAAAGTTTTAGAGGCTGGGGAGTGTCCAATGCCCAGGGAGCACATCTGGTTAAGGTGTTCTTCTTGGTGGGGGCTCTGTACAGAGTCCCATGGCAATGTAGGGTATCACATGGCGAGAATGGCAAGAGCATTTTCATGTGCTCTACTTAGAAGTCACCAGTTCACACCCATGATAATCCATTACTCCATGAATGGGACTAACTCATTCGTGACAGCATAGTCTCTATGGTCCAATCACCTCTTAAAGGCCCCACCTTTCAAATACCATAGTCTGATTTCCCACCCTCTTAACATTGTTACAATGGGGATCAAGTTTCCAACATATGAACTTTTAAAGGACACACTCAACACATAGCATTCCATCCCTGGCCCCCAAAATTCATGTTCTTCTCACAAGTAAATACAATCATTCCATTCTCTTAGCCCCAAAGTCGTAACTCATCCCAGGACCAACTCAAAGTCCAAAGTCTCATCTGTGAAATCAAAACAAGTTATCTACTTCCAAGATACAATGGTGGGACAAGCATAGAGTACATATTCCCATTCGACAAGGGAAAAATAGGCCAAAAGAAAGGGGTAAGAGGTCCTAAGCATGTTCAAAGCCCAGCAGAGCAGGCATTAAATCTTAGAGCTAGAGAATAATCTACTTTGACTTCATGTCTGGCATCCTCTGCACACTGGTGTGGGGATTGGGCCTCCATGTCTTTGGGTAGCTCCACTCTGTGGCTTTCTTGGGCTCAGTCCGTGCTTTGGCTCTTCCAGGCTGGCAGTGTATGCTGGTAGAACTACAGTTCTGGGATCCTGGTGGCTCTCATGACTCCACTAGGCATGGCCTTGGTGGAGGTTCTCTGCTGCAACTCCAACCCCACATTGCTCAGCATTGCTCTAGTGAAGGCTGTCTGTGGTGGCTCCACCCCTGTGATGGATCTCTTCCTGCATCCCCAGGCTTTTCCATACATCCTTTGAAGAGGAGCTTCTGCCTAGTGTCTGCTGAAGCTACAGGTCCAGCCACACCTGGGGCCAATTTAGCCACCATTAGAGCAGCTGGAGCAGCCAGGGTGTAGGGAGCAACAGTCCGAGGTGGTCCTGGGCAGCAAGCCCATGGAAGGTTCCCTGTTTCTTTTCTTAAAACCATTCTGTCTTACTAGGCCTCTGGGCCTACGATGGGAAGGGCAGCCTCAAAGATCTTCAAAATGCACTTAGGGGCTTTCTTCTTTTCTCTTGATGATCCCTTCTTTCTATATTGATCTCCTTAGCAAATGTTTGCTGGGCTGCACCCTTGGTTTCCTGTCCTGAACACACTTTTTCACTCTTTACATGGCCAGGCTGTGAGTTTTCTAATTTTTTACCCTCTGCTTCCCTTTTAATTATGAATTCTGCCTTTACATAATGCTTTTGGTGCCATAATCTAGAGTAACCTGTTGGAAGTAGCCATGTAGCTGCCTTAATGCTTTGTTGCTTGGAAATTTCTTCCACTAAATACTCTGATTCATTACTCTTAAGTGTCAACAGTCCATAAAACCTTGGGCATGGATACAATCCAGCCAAGTTCCTTGCCAGTTCTTAACAAGGGTGACCTTTTCTCCGGTTTCCAATAAACTCCCTCTCATTTACATCTGAGATCTCCTCAAAATGGCCTTTGCTGTCCATATTTAATATCAGCGTTCTGATCACCATCCTTTAACCAATCTCTGAGCAGTTCTGAACTTTTCCTGGTCTTCTTGTCTTTTACTGAGCTCTCACCAGAATCACCCTTAATACTTCATTTACAGAAACCTAGGCTTTTTCTAGACTGCTTTTCCAAATTCTTCCATCCTCTGCCTGTTACCCAGTTCCAAAGCCACTACCACATTTTCAGATATTCTTTATAAGAAACACCCACTTCTTTGTACAAGTTTTCTGGATTAGTCTGTTTTCTGTTGTTCATAACAGAATACCTGAAACTGGGTAATTTATAAGAAGAGAGGGTAAGTCAAAATGGAGACAGTGATGTGGAATGAAGTTGGCTGAAGATCAAGTGAAGGAAAGAATTGTTGCTCCACCTCCTGGAAGTGCTGTGAGTAGACAACCTGCAGCTATCAGCTCCTCTGGGATTTCCTCAGCTGCAGAGGTTTGCCTCGCCTGAGCTCATGCTCTTTTTCACAATTGCCCATCTAATGACTGAACAATGCAGAAATATAAAGGCTCAGCCATCTCAGCCCATTCTGGGACAACTCTGAGAGGACATTCTAACTCTAGAGCTCCTCATGGGATAGGCTGAGGCTGGTGTTAGGTCTGTATTGGACCTCCACTTTTTCTTTTTCCTAATTCTAGTTCCTTCCCTTCCCTTCCACAAGTGTCCATGTCAAAGTCACTCCTTAAGAAACACCTTTCATGCTAAATTCAGAGTTTATTTCCCAGGGAACCCAATATTACAAAGTTAGATAAGTGGACTTCCATGAGGGGCCCACTCAGGGGCAGGGAAGTGGAATTTGGGAAAGACTAATCAGGCCAGGGTATATCAAATGGGAGTGAACAAGGGAGAAGATGGAGGCAAGAAGATCAGCTGGGAGGCCAAAAGGAGAGGAAGACCAGGGTGATGGCAGGGGATGAAAAGAATTCACGAGCCAATTTGAAGGAAAAAGAAAAGACAGGACTTGGCAGGAGATTATTTTCAGAGAAAAAAGTCAAAGATAAAAGATTTTCATCTTTTTTGTTGTTGTTGTTATCACATTACCAAAATAATAAGATTATTCTGATGGGTGGTTGTGCTAAACTGTTGTTCTGTTTTAGACTTGAGTTTAACTTGACAACAAAACTTCCTAGTAGAAAACAAAAACAAAAACAAACAAACAAAAACTTCCTAGTAGAGATATATTGTGTGCAGTTGTGTATACAGAACAAGAGTCGATAAGAGATCAGGATGGAAGAGGTTATTTGGGAGCTGTGTCAGACTGTATTTTCCACAGACGGCCACAACAATATTTCTCATCCCACATGCTCTGCAATGTTGTGAACTGGCCACTGCCCTCATCAAGAAATAAAATCTAATTTCCCTCCCCTTAAATCTGGAGAAGCTTCAACTAATGTAGAGTAGAAGAGATATAGTTGACTTCTGAGGCTAGGTCAGAAAAGACCATGCAATTTCTGCCTGATTCTCTTGGAATGAAGCCAGAGGCCATGTAAGAGGTCTGACTACCCTAAGACTACTCTGCCAGAGAGACCAAGGTAGCAGATATCAGGTGGCATCAACTGCCAACTATGCGAGTGAACCATCTTGGATATCTAGCTCATCTTGGATGAGATGACTAAAGCTTCAGCCAACATCTGACTGCAATAATGTGGGAGACCTTAAGGGTGAACTACCCAGCAAACCCCTTCCCAAGTTCCTGCCCCACAATTGTTTTAAGCCACTAAGCACTGGGGTAATTTGCTCTGTAGCAATAGTAAGGGGAACAGGGTCATTAGTAGAGAGGAGAATAGGACCTCCCATTGTGTCCTGCACTGTAACCTCCCATTCTCCAATTTTGTTCCATGCCCCCACACCCTGCCTCAACTACCCTACCCCATCACCATTTACCTCCCACATAGCTGCCAGGGGTCCTTCTCAAGTAATTCCCAGATAATCTGATCATATCATTTCCCTTCCTGAAAACCTTCCATGGCTCCAAATGGCCTGGAAAGGTCCTCAAATTTAAATATGCATTATACTGTGTGAAGGATAATATCATGTGCCAACATGACTGTACCACATGGTGCCCAGACATTTGATCAAACATTATTCTGGACGTGTCTGTGGAGGTGTTTCTGGATGAGATTAACATTTGAATTGGTAGACTGAGTAAAGCAGATTGCTCTCCCTGATGTGGGTGGGCCTCATCTAATCAATTAAAAACCTGAAGAGAACAAAAAGGCTGAGTAAGAGAGAACTCCACTTGTCTGATTACTTGAGCTTTCTGGCCTCCAGACTCGAGCTAAAATATTGATTCTTCTTGGGTCTCAAGCCAAGTTCCACTCTGGGCTTTCAGAGTGGAACTAACATTATCTACTCTTCTGGGTCTCAAGCTTGCTGACTGCAGATCTTGGGACCTCTCAGTCTCCATACACACACACACACACACACACACACACACACACACACTCACATATATACACACACACACACATATATATAATCATATATATATGATTCTGTTTCTCTGGAGAACACTGACTAATACAGTGGGGTCCAGGAATTAATCTGCTTTTTAAAACAAGATCCCCGGGTAAATCTGATTTTGATTCTGACACTGGTTGACAAAACATAACCTACAGGATACCCTCCTTTACCACCCATTATTCCAGTCCACTTTTTGTTAAACACAAAAATCTCACCATCACCCTCATGAGGACAATGGCTTTGCTGGAGAACCTCTGTAGCTTCTATATTTATCTTCCAGCTTTCCTAGTTTAGCCTTAATTTCTATAACTTGTATTATAAAGACAATAATTTTATTCTCATTCTTGATATAAATGCATAAAATTGAATCTATACATTAATATTTTATGTAATGTGATTTAAAATATGCATGCGCATAACATTTATAAATTAAATAGTAACATTAGGAAAAAATACTTTTTAGATAAATATTATTTACTCACCACCCTCTTCTGTGCCCCCAAAGAATCTACTGCTCTGCCCCACTGTGTTGAAAACCACTACTTTAGCCACTGAAGTTTACCTGAGGATCCTGTTTGTACTATTCTGTCTGCTGGGAAGATTTTTGTTCCTTTGACAAAAATTTATTAAGATTTAGCATGTTCCAGGCATGGTGCTATGCAACACATCCCTTCCCCCGCCCCCATAGAGAAGTAATTGATTCTTTCGCTGAGAGCCTACTTTGATCACAGCCTCACCACTCCATGATGGGGTTAGCTTTCTCCTTCATTACACTGTGCAGCTTCTTAGATCAGGGACTACATCTTGTTCATTTTTGTATCTCAGTCATTGGCACAGTGCCCGATAACCAGTAGGAACTCAATTAATGTTCATGAATGAAGTACTAAATGAATGATGATAGCCCAGTGTCTGGCACATCACAGATGATCAATAAATATTGGTTGAAATAAAAGTGAATTGAAAGCGCAGGTCACAGAAGCAAGGGCAGAATTTCAAGAAGGAGGGATTATTGAACATTGTCAAAAAGATATCTAAAGCATGGTACTGATAATGCCAAGGTCCGGGGTTTGATCCCTGTACAGCCAGCCACTAAAAAACCAAACCAAAACAAAAAAAAAGCCGAAAGATTGGGGATGGGGAGAAGGAGAGAGAAAAAGAAAAACATTGGGTTTGACAAAAAAGAAATTAATGTTAAATCCTAGAATAAGTAGCAATATGTTTATTGTAATGATAGGTTTATTATGTCACAGTCTTTACTACCTAGCTAGTTAAAATGCCCATACATTAGCTATCAAAGCATAAAGATCTCCCACTCACACTTGAATTTTAGATCTAACCATACAATGTCCTTTCTATAAAAAGATGGGACCACCTCTTCCAGTCAAAACGGTGGAATAGACGGTTTGCAGCGTCACTTTCTCCCACAAATCAACCAATTTACAACTATTAAAAAGCAATGACAGCCAGGCTGGGGCCACTAGAGCTCAGGGGAAGAGGAGAGACCTACGGAGTTCATGAAGGCAGGTGAAGTCAGGATGAGAGAAAGAAAAGATCACTACCACCACTTCAAGCCCCAGCTGCTTCAAGGCTGGAGCTGGTGAGCACACGGAGCAGGAGCTGGCAAAAGCCACAGCTGTGCCCTTCCTACGAAGTTGCTTGAGATGGCAGGGGAGGAGAGGGCCTTGGTGGCCCTCAGGCCAGCTGGACCACTAACAGGGTTCCTGTGGGCCCACATAGGAGCAAGGAACCATGACAACTGAAAAAGGGAGTCTCCCAGAGGCTGGTGAGTCTCCACAAGGGACTGACACATGGCCCATCCCATGGGAATTGTTTGGAGTGTAGGCGGTGGGGGAGATGGGCCCACCAGGAAAACACTGGGGCACAGCAAGGACAGCTGATCTGCCCTCCAATCAGCACAGGCCCCATCAGTGGAGACTCTTCAGGAATACAGAATCGCAGGGGGTGCAGTTTGCTGAAAAAACCAGAGTTTCCATACAACACAGGTGTACCAGAACTCACACGACCCAGAAGTACTTACAAAGTCAACTTTTAAAACCTGAGCTGCACAAAAACCCAGCAGCACAGCAGTAATTTGACCCAACCACAGGGCTCAAGTGCTGATCCCCACAGGAAGTTCGTCAATTTTAGAAGTAAGCAAAGGACAACAAATTAGTTACAGTGCAGTGCTTGAGTAGTGGAAACAGCGAATAATCCAACACAGACTGAAAGAAAAAACAAAATACCCATAGACCAGAGACAAAGTTTGATATTAACCAGTAAAGGTCTCACTTCACCTATAAAACCTAGAAGGACCAGAAGCCCCCTGGATCCCCAAGCTGTGGGGGAGGGGGAGGGCCGGAAGCCTCAGCCATGCCCCCCCAACACCCACAACCAGCCCAGCGACAACCACCGAGCCACCACAGGAAGCACCCTGGGCCCCTGAGCAGGGACAGTGAGGGGCCAAGGGCCTCAGCCACACCCCCCAGGCACCCACGCTCAGCCCAGCGACAACCACTGAGCTGCTGCGGGAAACACCCTGGGCTCCCAAGTCAGGGTGGTGGGGGGCTGAAGTCTTCAGCCACACCCCCCTGACATCTGCATTCAGCCCAGTAATGACCAAGCCATCACTGGAAGCCCCCTGGTCTCCCCTGCAAGAATGAGGGGAAGTGCCACGGGCCTCAACTACATTCCCCCTCCTTCTTCCTCCCACCCTATTTTCTTCCCTCTTCCCTTCTCCCCCTCCCACCCAACAGCTCCGCAACAACATCTTAGAATGTAAAAACGGATGGAGCCAGGGACAAACCCCTCCTTCTGCAACCAGGCAAGGAGCATGCCAAAACACCACTTCCATGGGGGTGGCCCACCACAGCCACCACAATAGCCACAGCTGTTGCAAAAGTGGCTAGCTACCACAACCACCCTGTAGATGTCCTGTCAGCCACTTCAGTGCATTGATACAAGGAGAGTCACCAGCAGAGACCAAAGAAAAGAAGAGGATGTCTCTCTCCACAAAGCCCATTCCAGAGTGGTAGAAGAAGCATCTACCCTATGATAATAGTGGGGAACCTGAACACACCTCTCTCAGCACTGGACAGATCATCCAGGCAACAAGTCAACAGAATAACCATTACTCTTTCAGGGGAGAAGAAATCTAGGGTTATCAAAGGTGGGAGGGGGGAGGGAGAGGGGGATGGAGAGAGATTAGATAAGGGGCATAGAGAATAAGTATGATTTGTAATAATGTATATGCTAATAATATTGAAAAAAAAAGATGGAACCACTAGCTAAGGTGTTATCACCCCAGATACTTTCTCCCTCCATTCATTCACTGAACAAGTATATCTTGTGTTACATGCTGTGCTGAGCAGAGTGGCCTTCTCCAGCTAATGGTGCAGTCTCTACAAATAGAGCTTGTCTGTGCCTGTGGCTCCATTTTAAAAATCTTAAATCCTAAACTTGCCTGGATTCCCAGGACAGCTTAACTCCTGAGAAATTCCTGTTAGGAAACATTTAGAACTCTTCTGCCATTTGCTGCTTCCAGAAACAGCACTAGCATGGGCATCTAGGATATCTCCCTTGAGTAGAAACGTTGCCCAGAGTATGTCTTGAGAAACCCTGGTTGACATCCTATGTTCAAATAAGTTGAGGGCTTCTTTACTGCACGGTCTGCTAGTCTTTTATATGCAAAGATGCATGGGGGGTAGGAGTGGAGGCTTGGGTAATATGGTATAAAGAGTTTTCTAAACTCATCTAACTTTTTTTCCTTAGGTTCATTTTATAGGATATTGGAAAATACTGGCATAGATTATGTTCATTAATTCAGTCAACAAAAACTTTTGTGTGCCAGTTATATGCCCAGCAGTGTGCTAAGAACTGTGAATAAAATGGTGACTAACCAAACAGGCGTCTCCTTATGAAGACTTGGGAGAGTATAGACATGAACCAAATACACTCAATTCTAAGTCAAATAATCACAGCAAATGTAAATTGTAGCGGTGACAGGTACAGTGAAGGAGAGGCACATCCCATGGCCAGATGAAAGCCTATAGTAGGGGCTTTCAGTCTGGGCAGGGTTTCAACCTGCCCTGAGGAGGTGACCTGAATAAGAGTTTACGTGGTGATGAGGGTGGAGGAGAGCACTTGCCCTGAGACAGGAGGGAGTTCAGTGAGTATGTGGGAAAGCAAGCAAGCCAGTGAGAGGATGGAGAACAAGATGAGGGTAGAATGGTAAGAAGGGGGGCTGGCCTGGTGGCGCACTGCTACAGTGCGCTGCTTGGGAGCACTGCGGCGCTCCCGCCGAGGGTTCGGATCCCACATGCGGACCAGTTCCCTCTCACTGGCTGAGCGAGGTGCGGGTGCAGCACTGAGGGTTGCGATCCCGTTGCCGGTCCCGGTCGGGTGCGGGCGCGACACTGAGGGTTGCGATCCATTGCCGGACATGAAAACAGACAAAAAGGAAAAAAAAAAAAAAAAAGAATGGTAAGAAGGGACACACCATATAGGGTCTTATAGGCCATGTTGGGAATGTTTGTCTGTATCTGAGGAGCAACAGAGGCCATTATATTTGTGTTTTGGAAAGATCATTCAAACTGCTGAGTGGAGAACCTATCAGAGGTGGGCCAGAGTAGATCTAGGTGAGCTGTTCAGAAGGCTGTTGAAGTGGTTCAGGATGATGGTAACTTGGCCCATGATGATGTGATAGGAGAGATGCTGAAAAGAATTCTCATGTGTCTAGATTAAGTCCCTCTTCTACAAAGCAGCTGAATCCACACGGAGCTGGCTTTGTGGATTCCCAGCCACCTGTCCACTTCACCAGAGATCTCCCCTCTGTACCTGAAGGATTGGGGATGGGGAAGGGAGTGGTCTGCTCTTACCTCAATTCATTCAAGCAAAGCATCGTATAGAAACATTTGTCTTAGGATTAGAGTTGCTCTCTGGAGCATCTGTCATTGGGATCCAAAGAGAACCTCAGGACTCTCTTCCAACATAACACCACGTTTTGGGGGGCCTGTCCTTTACCCCATGTAACTGCAAGTTTGTTGCCTGTATCTGAGAATTTCAAAGTTGGGAGGGATCATAGAGGTCTCCATTACCTTCAACTGTATGCAAGAATTCCTTCTATATGTCTGCAAACATCTCAAACAAGAGTTAACTCATTCTATCCCTAATTACACTAAGGATTAGGACCCCAGATCCTACCTTTTCACCCTGTACTTAAGCATCTGGGGTCTTTAGAGCTTAACACCATCTCACAACTCACTTGTAACAATTCCTCACATTCTTACAGTTACATACTCTCTTTCCTCACGACAGCTTCAATTTACAGAGAGGTTAAATGCCATGCCCAAGGTCACAGAGTAAGGAAATTTAGGGTCAGCTCCCTTTACAAAACATTACTTAGAACTTAGTCAGAATTCTACATTATGCATTCTGTATTATCTGGAATGTTACAATGAACACATGTAACTCCCCTGCATCTCTGCTGAAGTCTCCTTTCACTAAATGTTTACACTTAAATGTTATCACTTCTTAAATGTTATATTTTAATTATTCATTGATTAATTTTAAGTGTGCTTGGGTTTTGTCCTCCTCAAGCAACTTCTGGGTAGGGATTGTTGAAGTTGATTAAATCATTTCTGTCAGGCCCAGACAAAATAGAACCAGGAAAGGCATGAAGGAGGGGACTCATGGTTGCTTGTCTAAGAACTGTTTCCAAGGATGTATTAGTTTTCTGCTGTTTATAATGGAATACCTGAAACTGGGTAATTTATGAAGAGGATGCAATTTATTTCTTACAGTTTTGGAGGCTAGGAAGTCCAAAGTCAAGGTGTGTAACTGGTGAAGGCCTTCTTCTTGGCGGAGACTCCCTACAGAGTCCTGTGTTGATGCAGAGTATCACATGGCGAGGGCTGAGCGAGAGCACATTTCCACATGCTCTCTTCCTCTCCTTATAAAGGCCCTAGTCTACTCCCTGATAACTCATTAAACCATTAATTCATTAATGCGTGAGTGGATTAATACCAGAGTCCTCATGACTCAATCACCTCCCAAAGGCCCCACCTTTCAAATACTGTAGTCTGATTTCCCATCCTCTTAACATTGTTACAGTGGGGATCAAGCTTCATTGAGCTTTAGGGGGACATTCAAACCACAGCAGAGGATCTTCTAAAAACCCATCAGAAATCTCTTCACGTCTTTCACGTCCTTCATGCGTCTCCTGCTTTGCATGTACACACGTTTCTGTGACAGTTTAGCATCAGATATTATTTAGAACTGTGGTAACTTATATACGATGCTCCAAGAAGAAACTGCCCAGTAGTGGCATTTCAACCAATGAACTGATGACAAAAGATCTGACTTTGAGCCTCTGAAACCAACAAACTCTGTTTCCAAGCAGCATATATGACACTCCCCCTTTTTGCCAATTAAAGCTTTCTCTTACCCCTCCCTCACTGAATGCATTAATGGCTTGCCATGGTATACATTCCAGATTACAATCCTGTTTTCTATTCCTGAGTAAACAACATATTTGTTTTTGTTTTTGTTTTTTTTTATTTAAAAGATGACCGGTAAGGGAATCTCAACCCTTGGCTTGGTGTTATCAGCATCACGCTCAGCCAGTGAGCCAACCGGCCATCCCTATATAGGATCTGAATCCATGGCCTTGGTGTTATCAGCACCACACTCTCCTGAGTGAGCCACGGGCCGGCCTTAAACAACATATTTGGAGATATGTTTCTCTAATGTGTTTTTTCTGGGTTAACAGAATCATGTCCTACAATTTTTCTCCCTGTATTTTCACTATGGGCACATGGAAATGCTTAATAAAGATTGGTTAGTTGACTGATTAAAGGAACTCACAATTTTAAAATGTCATGGAAATACTGTTTATACTCATGCCACATATACACAAACATTTGCAGAATTTCACTTTTTTTCTACTAGATGATTTACAGCTGTTTTGAGAAGCTAGGTTTCCCCAAAGCTGGTCTTTTCTAGCTAATAGTGGGCTTACAGAAATAACTTGTGAGATTTCAGAAGTTGATTGCATTTGTGTGACAGACTTCATGAGCTAAACACTTCTGGAAATATCTGAATTTGCCACTTTTTGTCCAATTGAAACAGTTGGTGACAGAAGCACTCTGTTCTATCAACTTTATAACCACACCAGTTTTTATAACTGGGTGGAATTTGAGATGTGAGAGATAGGAAGACTACATAGAATACATTATCAAGAGCTCTTTAAATTGGAATCTCCTCCACCAGGTATGGGAAAGGGCAAGAGGATTTTGCCTAATACTCAACAAGGAGCTGCAAATAGAGCTTTTACTGTCTTTGACTTTAGAAGCTTTGTCCAATAATTGAGAGTTCCTGAATCCCCATCTCCCTTGCAAGACACCTAATTCTCACCTGTAAACTGATTACAACCAAATGAGATACCTTCCTGTGGTTGCTGCAAACTATTGAGGTTAACACACTATATATTTCCCCATTACATGAGTGACCTATGAAATTGTCTGTACTTTTTGTCATCAGATTTTCTTGCTAAAGTTTTGTACCTGTTTACAACAAAGGGGAGAACAGATATAGGTTAGGCAATCATCAGGGTCACCCATATGTTACGATGACTTAAAAGCAAATGCTTTACACAGACTGGGCAGGGGGGAACCCTCCAGGATTCACATATTATTCTTAAATATTTGTAAAACACAGAATCTCTAGGCCTCAATTTCTTTATTTGAAAAAAGGGGATTATAAGCCTACCTGTCTCCTGGGGTTGTTGTGAGGGTGAAGTAAGCTAATGTGAGGAAAGTTTTAGCAGAGTGCCCGGCCTGTGGTATATGTTCAATAGTCTGGCTTTTATTTTTACTATCTATTGGTGAATGGATCATGTAACAATTCATAGGTCACATTCCTACTTATGAGAAGGAGAGGCCATGAATAGCCATGCCATTTCCAGCAACCTGGTTTATATGGGACACAGTGGAAAGTGTCTCATGGTGGCAGTCAGTAGACCTAAGTTCTATCCTGTGCCTTGCAGAACTATGTGCCAAATTGGAAAGTCACACAATGTAGAATTAAAGAACGTTATGGAGGTAGATTCTGTCTAAAGACTCTAGGGCCCCAGAAAGGTGCTACTGCTCCTTTCCCTTTGACTTTACTTCCTCCTTCTTTAAAAACAAAACAAACAACCATTATCACCACCAAAAACTGTAATTAGCCTCTCCAAGTCTTAGTTTCCTAATCTGCAATTAAGATCATCACATTGGGGAGTTGGGAGTTGCCGGTTGTGGGGTATAAGGTGATGGCTCTGAGGGAAGGGCTTGAGGTGGCATGAACCACTGTTCCTGCTGCTGCTGCTGACAGCTCCATCCACTCCTGGTCATGAGAGGAGATGGAGCCCTAAAGCAAAGAAATCTGGATCAGAGAAAAAGCATTCAAGGGCCATGCAGGCCAACTCTAGGCAACTGCACAGTCCTCCAGGAACAGCAGGCAGTGAAGATTCCTCAGCCTCCCAGTGTGTCCATACAAAATTGACAGGAGAGGGTTCTTGTCTTCATTCTAGAAATGTTCATATCCAGATAAACTCCATACCTAAAGAATGTGCAGAAAATCCAAGCTCCAGAAATATAAGGTCAGGTACACATAGCCGTACGCCTGACTGTGTACATAGTCGCTTACGGAGTTACTCCCACAGTGGAGCAAGGCAGCTAGATGATACTGCCATGGAGTCTGGAGATCAATGTAGTAGGTCCTCCTCAGAATTTCACTGTCTCTTCAAGTGGTTGCAAAAAAGTCTTCCACATATTTTGATTCTGGCCGTCAAATTTGGTATGCAGCGTATAACAGGAATTTCTCTTGGAGTTGGGCTCCAAACAACTTTTATGTATGCAGACGAAATCACTGTAAATCAGGCTTTTCTAAGAGAAACCTCCCCAAAGATTAAGTGTGCTTGGTTACTGGTATTGCTAGCAGGATATTCTGTTCTTTTATATTACTTACACCTTTTATTTTAAATTGCTTAATTTTTTTAAAATCCTACTTTGGACCATCTGAGTGTCTGGAAAGTACTTTGTTTTGTTGAAGTTACAGACTTAGTTCTGAGATTCCTCTTCTTAAAATGCCTTATTTTTGGCTCACTCTGCTTCCACCATCTTGCCAATATGAGACCCCGGGTCACTGTCACCACCACCAGACGGACTTTGGACTTCCCAGCCTCAGAAACTAAGCAATACGTTTTGTTTTCTTTATAAATCACCCAGTTTCAGGTATTTTAATGTAAGCAATGGAAATGGACTAATACAGAAAATTGGTACCAGAGTGGGATGTTGCTTATAACAAATATGTGAATGTGTGGAAGTGGCTTTGGAACTGGGTGTAAGGCAAAGGTTGGAGGAGTTTGGAGGACTCAGAAGAAGACAAAAAGACAAGGGAAAGTTTGGAATGTCTTAGAGACTGGTTACATGGTGGTGAGCAGAATGCTTATAGAAATATGGTCTGTAGGGCCTGCCCGGTGGTGCACTGGAGAGTGCGCTGCTTGGGAGCACGGCGGCGCTCCCGCCGAGGGTTCAGATCCCATGTGGAGACCGGTTCCCGCTCACTGGCTGAGCGCGGTGCGGGTGCAACACCGAGGGTTGCGATCCCATTGCCTGTCCCCGGTACGGGCGCAACACCGAGGGTTGCGATCCCGTTACCGGTCAGTAAAAAAGACAAAAAAGAAAAAAAAATATGGTCTGTAAAGGACAAACAGAGAGAATCCAATCAAGATGGCAGAATAGACATCCGCAACGTCACTCTCTCCCACAAGTCAACCAATTTACAACTATAAAAATGTAACATCAGCCAAGCTGGGGCCGCTGGAGCTCAGGGGAAGAGGAGGAGAGACCTACAGAGTTCATGAAGGTGGGAGAAACCACGATGAGAGAAAGAAAAAGCTGCTCTGAGCATTTCAGGCCATGGCTGCTTTAAGGCTTGAGCTGATGAGCACATGGAGCAGGAGCCGGCAGAAGCCACAGCTGTGCCCTTCAGATGGCGTTACTTGGAGGTGGCAGAGGAGAAGAAGGCCTTGGCGGCCCCCAGGACAGCAAGACCACTAATAGGGTTCCCATGGACCCACACAGGAACAAAGAGCCAGAACAGCTGAAAATGGGAGCCATTCAGAGGCCGGTGAGTCATCGCAAGGGACTGGCACACGGTCCATTCCATGGGAAGTGTTTGGAGCATGGGTGGTGGGGGAAACAGGCCCACTGGGAGAACACTGGGACATAGCAAGGACAGACAATCCACCCCCCAGTCAGCTCAGGACCACTCAGAAGAGACTGGTTGGGAATGCAGAATTGCATGGGGTAGTTTGATGAAAAAACTCAGGCCCAGATCAGAGATTCTACAGAACACAGATCCACCGGGTCTCTGGAGAGCCGGAAGTACCTATAAGATCAACTATTAAACCCTGAGCTGCACAAAAAGCCTTCCCTAGGGAAACAGCAGAAAGTAGCAATTTAAACAACCACACAGCTCAAGTACTGGTCCCCACAGGAAGTTCTCTCTCTTAGAAGCAAGCAAAAGACAAAAAATTAGTCCGGCCCAGGCACACCACCAGCACTTTGGGGCCTGCCCAGGGACCCGAGGCAAGAAGAAGGGGACCGGACCTCTCTCTCACAACCAGACACACTGAGCCAGTGCCTTGGGGCTCACCCAGGGATCCAGGGTATGGAGTTGAGGACCAGACCACCCTCCCACAACCAGGCACAAACTGCCAGCACCTCGGAGCCCACCCAGGGACCTGGGGCAAGGAGAAGGGGAATGGTCCTCTCTCCCACAACCAGGCACACTGCACCAGTGCCTCAGGGCCTGCTCAGGGACCTGAGGCATGGAGAAGGGGACTGGACCTCTCTCCCACAACCAGGGACACCATGCCAGCACCTCAGAGCCCACCCTGGGACCCAGGACATGGAGAAGGGGACCAGACCTCCCTCCCACAACCAGGCACAACATGCCAGCACCTTGGAGCCCACCCAGGGACCTGGGGCATGGAGAAGGGGACTGGACCTCTCTCCCACAACCAGGCACACCAAGCCAGTGCCTTGGGGCCCATCCACGGTCCTGGGGCTTGGAGAAGGCGACTTGGACCACCCTCCCACAACCAGTCAAACCATGCCAGCACCTTGGGGCCTGCCCAGGGACCCGAGGCAAGGAGAAGGGGCATGGACCTCTCTCCCACAACCAGGCACACCGAGCCAGTGACTTGGGGCCTGCCCACGGTCCCAGGGCATGGAGAAGGGGACCGGACCACCCTTCCACAACCAGGCACACCATGCCAGCACCTCAGAGCCCACCCAGCGACCCAGGGCATGGAGAAGGGGACCGGACCTCTCTCCTACAACCAGGCACACCAAGCTGCCAGCTTGGGTCCCCCCCAGTGACCCGAGGTATGGAGCCAGGAACCAGACCCTCCTCCCACAACAAGGCACACCACGCCAGTACCTTGGGGCTTTCCCAGGGACCCGAGGCAAGGAGAAGGAGACTGGACCTCTCTCCCACAACCAGGGACACCATGCCAGCACCTTGGGGCCCACCTGGGTACCCGAGGCATGGAGAAGGGGACCAGACCCTCCTCCCACAACCAGGCACACCATACCAGCAACCTGGGGCCTGCCCAGGGACGCGAGACAAGGAGAAGGGGAATGGACCTCTCTCCCACAACCAGGCACACAGCACCAGTGCCTCGGGGCCTGCCCAGGGACCCAGGACATGGAGAAGGGGACTGGACCCTCTCCCACATCCAGGCACATGGCGCCAGCACCTTGGGGCCTTCCCAGGGACCAGAGGCATGGAGAAGAGGACCAAACACACCCCACAACTAGGCATACCGCCACTGCCAAGGAGCATGCCAAAAGCAGCACCTCCATGTGGGTGGCCCACCACAGCCACCACAATAACCATGGCTGCTGCAAAAGTGGCTAGATGCCACAACCACCATGCAGATGGTCTGCCAGCCACTGGAGTGCATTCACAAGAAGAGTCACCAGCAGAGACAAAGAAAAGAAGAGGATGTCTCTTTCCACAAAACCCATTTCAGAGTGACAGAAGAAGCATCTGCTCTATAATAATATTGGGTGACCTGATCACATCTCTCAGCATTGGACAGATCATCTAGGCAACAAGTTAACAGAGTAACCATTATTCTTTCAGAAGGAGAGAAGAAATCTAGGGCAATTAGAGAGGGGAGGGGGAGGAAATGGGGAAAGGGGAGAGGTTGGACAAGGGGCATAAAGAATAATTATGATTTGTAACAATATATATGCTAGTAATATTGATTTAATCAACATATCTCAATGTTCAACCCCAAAAATATGTATAATTGATTTTGGTTCAATAAATAAAATTAAACAACAACAAAAAAAATGCCTTATTTTATTGGTGCTTTCTTTCATGCCTTTTAAATCCAAGGGTTACTGGTGTATGCTTTTAGAAAAATTATGTCAGTACTACCAAACATTTGTTCCCATACTAGTTTGGTTTCATTACCTTATAAGCTATTGGGAGTTTGCTAATGTAACTAGACAGAGTCTTGGGATACTGCTGGCTTTACTCAACCTCATACTAAAACTTTTAGACTTTTTGGACATCTGAGAACATTTTTTTTTTAAGTTATACTCATGGCTAAGATTTATTACACCAAATGATACCAAACAAAATTAGCAAGAAATAGATGTGCATTTGTGGAGTCCAGAGAGGTCCAGCACAGGCTTCTGATGTCCTTCCTCATCCAAGACCACAGGACTGTTTTCTCTTTCTGGCAGCAAACTACAGGGACATTTGTGGAATGGCTGGAACTTAAGAAGCCATATCAGATCATGAGGCAGCATAAGGACTGCATAGCAACAAAATAGAAGGAAATGATCTGTCCCCTGAAAGTTTTCTGAACCTTTTAGGGTAAGTTGGAGATACCCCTTTACCCTTAAACATGTGTTTCTGAAATCAAAGGCATTATCTCAATAACCAGTGTACAATGACCAAAATCAGGAACTATAACATCAATGCATTACTAGTAACTAATTCACAATACATATTCAAATTTCATTAGTTGTTCCAGTATTATCCTTTATAGCTCTTTTCCCCATCTAGGATATAATGTAGTGTAGGGGTAAAAAGGTGTGATATCTTTCCTTAACCATCCTAAAGGTCACAGCCAATACTCCTATAACAAAAGACAGATTAATAAGAGAAAAGCATAACAAATTTTATTTAACCAAAGTTTTATGTGACACGGGAGATTTCAGAAATGAAGACCCAAAGAACCAGGGAAAACTATCCATTTTTATGCTTAGGTTTGATGAAGAGTGGACAGCGTGTGTGATTAGACAGAAGGGTGTGACCTAATGGTAATAAGGTGCTCGGTTTCCAGGACACACATCTGGATTTTAAGCCACTCCCCAAGGTTACAGACCCTTCCCCTAAGCCCTCCCCTAGAGGAGAGTTACTGTTGCTTGTTGGACCTATTTGGGGCACCAACTTGGGGAGATTGAGACCACAAGGGGAAGATTTATGCAAATCCAGTAGCTGAATATGCTTAGTAAAAGGAATTTATACTGGCTTGTATGATCCCAGTGACCAAGCATGCTCAGTGAAAAGGAATGTATCCATTGAACGACCTTCCACTAGAGGTGCTAAAGAGCACAGAATATTCTTGAATATGTTCAGTGCATGTGATAGGATCTGACCCATGAACATGCTCCAAAGAGAGACCACTGAGCAAGTGCAAAACTATGTTACATACCATGGAACCACCCCCTTAATTGAATGTTCATTAGATAGCATGAATATGTGCTAGATAGCAAACTATAAAAGCTGAATCCCAGCAGAAGGCAAGGTTTTTGCTCACTTTGCTGGGGCCAATTTGCAGTTTGCTGGCTGAGGTGTGTATGCTTTACTTTTGTGTTAAGCATACTTTTAGCAGGTGGCTGCTCACTCACTTGAGCCAGCCTGCACTGCATACTAAACTTTAAGAGTGTATTTCTTACTTTTGTGTTAAACTTGGTGTGGGCACTGTTCAGTCTCTGGAGCTATGCTGCACTCTGTGAAATCTGTATCTCTTTTTGTCATATTAAACCTGTTCTCACTTTCTACTATGACTCTGCCATTGAATTCTTTCCTATGGTGGAGTCAAGAACCTGGTAAGAGGATGGAGTGGGTTGAGGCTGGCTATTGGGCCTCCCAGACCCTCTCCTCTGGCATCAATAATAGACTGAGGAGGAAACCCAGCAAGACCTGTCTGTTCAGATTCTTTTTGGCCTCTCTGTGTAGCATTCATTCCTCCTGGGTATAGGGCAGAACCCCTTGGGAATAAGGGTCTTATGACCTACTATCAGACAAGGTAGGTCAGAGAATTTCTTTATGACCAGCTCCTACACAGAAAGGCAGGGCAAGGTTAGAGTAATATTTCTAGGTTTTACAGCTGTCTTTGGGGGAGAGGGGTTCTAGTTTCTATGACCTGCTTTGGGGAAGAGGAATTCTGGTTTCTATGACTTGCTCTAGGGAAGTAGGAGGGGTGGGGAGACAGGAGGGCAGAAGGTCAGAGAGAGACTTTGCCTCTGAGGCTGCTTCTGAGGCCTTCCAATCTTCTTTAGTTCAAAGTACTCAGCATGCCAAAGCACCATGCTTTGGGGTATTGTTTTCTGAGCCCCAACAGTAGCATCATGCATTGATTTTATTGACATGTTTCTTTAGTTTCCTTTACTTTGGAAGAAATTCAACATCTACTTATGATTAAAAACTTCTTAGCAAACTAGGAATATAGTGAATTTCCTTAGTGTAAGGAAAATAAGCAAATAAAACATGTAATAAACATAATCCTAAATGGAAAAATATCAGAAGTATTCCCTTTAAAGTCAGGAATAGAATAAAAAAAAAAAAAAAAAAAAAAAAGTCAGGGGCCGGCCCCGGGGCCCCCCGGGGGGGGGGGGGGGGGAAAACCCCCGACACGGGGGCGGGTTTTAAAAAAAAAAAAAAAAAAGAAAAAAAAAAAAAAAAAAAAAGTCAGGGGCCGGCCCCGGGGCCCCCCGGGGGGGGGGGGGGGGGAAAACCCCCGACACGGGGGCGGGTTTTAAAAAAAAAAAAAAAAAAGAAAAAAAAAAAAAAAAAAAAAGTCAGGGGCCGGCCCCGGGGCCCCCCGGGGGGGGGGGGGGGGGAAAACCCCCGACACGGGGGCGGGTTTTAAAAAAAAAAAAAAAAAAGAAAAAAAAAAAAAAAAAAAAAGTCATGGGCCGGCCCGTGGCTCACTCGGGAGAGTGCGGTGCTGATAACACCAAGGCCACGGGTTCGGTTTGAAAAAAAAAAAAAAGTCAGGAATAATACAGGAGTACTCACAATCATTCTTTCTATTTTACATTGTATCAAAGATTCTAGTTAGCACAGTAAGACCAGAAAAACAAAATGATAAGGATTAGAAAGAAAGAAATGCTTTTATTATTTGTAGATGATATCATTGTCTACATAGAAAACTAAAAGGGATCTATACAGTAAATCAATATAGATAATAGGAAAATTTAGCAAATGGCTCCATTTCAAATTACTGACAACAGACAAATAAAAAGCATAGCTTAAAAAAAAGACACCATTAATGATAGTAACAAACCACAATAAGAGACATGCAAAAGCACTCACGAAAGTATAAAAATTTTGCAGAAGGAAATTAAATAAGACCTAATAAAAAGATATCCCTAGTCACTGAAAGGAAGACTTGATTTCATAAACATGTCACTTTTCTCTAAGTTAATTCAGAGATTTAATGAAACTCCAATCATAGACAGCTTCATGGAATTTGATGAACTGATTATAAAATTTATAAGAACAAAACTTTAATATAGGGGAATACTGGTGATAGGCTTGGGGGAAGTGATGAGGAGTTGTTAGACAAGATACAAAAAGTGCTAACTATAAAAGGTTGATAAATTCAAACTTATTTAAATTAAGAATTTCTGTTTATTAAAAAAATCAGCTTAAATTAAGTGAAAAGATAAGCCACAAACTAGAAAAAGATATTTGCCACACATATACCCTACAGATGATTAGAATCACGAATATATGAAAAACTCCTACACAGATGAGAAAAGTATAACTCAGTAGATGAGCAAAAGGCTAGAATAGATACTTCATAGACAAAGGAACATATACGACCAGTAAACTTATGAAGATATATGCAACCTCACTAGTAATCAGAGAAATAAAACCTAAAAACGACAGAGAGATATTATTTTATAAGTATTTGTTCAGTTTGTAAAATAAAATTTATAGTAGGCCATTCATTTGAACTGAACTCCTGCACTAGGCCCGACAGACCAAATGAAAATGGAGTTACTCATGCTGAAGTTCTAAGTCACCAAACCAAAATTAAGTTATTTATCTGACTGTCTGAGAAATCAGAAGAGAGATAATAGCCAAATCCCCAAACAGGGAATTAGCTGTCATGATAAGGAAGCCCCCTCTGCTTTAACCTTTACAAGAAAAGTAACTTGGTTTTTTTTGTTTGTTTGTTTGTTTGTTTTTAAAAAAAAGATGACCGGTAAGGGGATCTTAACCCTTGACTTGGTGTTGTCAGCACCACGCTCACCCAGTGAGCTAACCGGCCATCTCTATATGGGATCCGAACCCGTAGCCTTGGTGTTATCAGCACCGCACTCTCCCGAGTGAGCCACAGGCCGGCCCCCAAGAAAAGTAACTTTGAAACAACTGATCCTTTTTTTGTTTTATTTTTCTGCTTTCCTTAGCCTTTTTCTTTCCATAAAACCAATCTCCTCTGCTCAGCTGATTGGAACAGTCATTCTATTTTATAGAATGAGGTGTTGCCTGATTGTAGAATCACATACACAAAAAGCCAATTAAGATCATTAAACTAAATGTTGCAATTTTGTATAGTGACAGGTTAAAAAAAAAGCTTTAAAGTGCTAGTGATATGGATCAATAAGATCTCTTAAACATTGCTGATGAGATTGCAAATTGCTATAAACCACTTTAGAAAATAATTTGACATTATCTTGTGAAATTGAACATTCAATATACTCTTTAATCCAGTAGTTCCACTCCTAGATATCCCTCACCCTCTATCTCTCTTCCCATCCCAGAGAAATTCTTGTATGTGTGCCTCAGGACACATCAATAAGAATCTTCATAGTAGCACTGTTCATAATAGCACAAAAAACTGGAAATTATACATATCCCCCTCAAAAGAAGAATGGATATATAAATGCTGGTATTTTCAATATAGTGGAATATTTTACACCGATGGAAATAAGCTATAGCTATGTATGATAACATGAAAGAATCATAGTAATATAAAAGAATCATAGTAACAATAAATGAAAAATGCAAGTTTCAGATGATTACATATAGTATATTGTTCAAATATAAGTTTGTAGAAAGTTTGGAAACAAACAAAAAGAATATACAGTAATTTTAAGATGCATATGTGTGCAAGCACACACACATATACATGTATAAATTCTTTAAAGTTCTTAAAAAGAGCAAGGATTGCTAAATACTAGATTCAAGATATCTATGAGGGCAGGCAGTGGGTAAGATAGAGGAACAGCATTTAGGTGGACGTAAATTATTAGTAATTTTCTATTTCTTTGAGTACTTGATTGAGTGTTGGGCTCGTGGGTATTCACTATATTATTGAAAAATAATGAAAAGTTTAAAGGTCCATGGATGAACTATTGATGATTGTGTGTCATGAACTAAGGACTATGATTAATCCAATTCTTCATACCCAAGTTCAAAGAGAAAATATATTAGTAATAAGGAAATATTTATATAGTGCTTACCATGTGCCAGGCACTGTTCTAAGCTGTTTATATGTTTTAACCCATTTAATCCTCCCAGCGAGGAGATTCTATGATTATTACTATTTTATAGACAAGAAACCTAAGGTTTAGAGAGGTTAACAGAACTGGGATTTAATCCAGGCTGGCTGTTTCCAGAGTCTATGCTCTTAATGACTACTCTATAAGGTGTTTAAATAAATGAAAGAGATAATTATATTAGGACTTAGTCATGAAGAAGCTGTAGTAGAGTGCTTTCTGTAACAATATTCAAGGAGGAAACACCTGCACAGATATATGTTTGCTAAAAAAACTGAATTGTACACTTAATGGGTTAATTTTATGGTATATAAATTAAATCTTAATAAAGCTGTTTAAAAAAAACCCCACAAACCACAAATAAGTAAACAACTTTAAAATGCAAATTGGGTCCTAAATGATTGTTTGCTATTTAGGAATTTAATATACGCCTCTGGGTAAAATATACACTCTTTTTGTGGGCCAAATAAAATAAACCTCACTGTCAATCAAGAGGCCATTCTCTTTATGAAAGAAGATGAAACACATTTTTTTTTTTTTTTTTTTTGGTGGCTGGACCCTTGACCTTGTTGTTATAACACTGAGTTCTAATCAACTGAGCTAACTAGCCAGACCCTGAAACACAAAATTTTAATCTACTATCACAGGTGGGAAAAACTTTCAATTCCCTGCTTCAGCCCTTTTTACATCTCCCAGGAAATCAAATGGCTGTCAGCTCCCAAGATAAATTTCACATTGCAATCATAATTTTCTGTATGTGTACAGAGGATACACAAACAATAACACCTAGGAAGGAAGAGGGTAGAAAGAGGACATTTGATTGAAAACAAACTGAAAATTTTACATTGTGCAGTTTTCTTCCATGTGCATAAATTTTACCTTTTTCTTTTAAATCTAAAACTGATTTTAAAGCAGATAGAAAAAGCACTTCATATAGAAAGCTAGTTGCGTCTACTCGGTTGTATCTTTAGGGCCTTCAAGTTGTACAGCTCCAAGGGTCAACACTGATGCCAAAATAGGCTATAGCAACTTTTCCTCAACACTATTTCTTGGTTTTTAGCAGGGCACTGAAAGGAGAGACCAATCAACATGGTGCTATGATGCTCAGAGAATCTATTGGTAGCTTGACTCTGTTTTCATGACCACCTAAAGATCCACCTCAACCAAGTCAGCTGTCCTCACAAATCTGGCCACTGATCACAAGGAAACCAAATGAAAGTTGTGGATTGCATCTCAACTCCACCACCAACACCAAAAGAAGAGTTCAAAATCCTGGTTCTCTAAATTTTGAGCCACTTTTATCCTCTCTCGGCCCTTTCTAAAGCACCTCACTAAGCAGCTTCATGCTTTAAAGAACAAAAAGGAAATGAAAACAAACTAAATCACTTATTTTTTTTTCCTTTTTGTCTTTTTTACTGACCGGCAACGGGATTGCAACCCTCGGTGTCGCGCCAGCACCGCGCTCAGCCAGTGAGTGGGGAACCGGTCTCCACATGGGATCCGAACCCTCGGCGGGAGCCTCCCAAGCGGCACACTTCTCCAGTGCGCCACCAGGCCGGCCCTAAATCACTTATTTTACTACAGCATGGATCCAACATATTATATCATTATTTAGTTGTCATGGATACACACACACACACCCACACACCTATTATGTTTCTGTAACTGGTAAGGGAATTAGACCTTTTCTGTCTAACCATTAAACTTATCAGTCCTCTTCGTTCCCGACAGGCTACCAGTCCCCTTAGGCAAGCCTTTCTACTGCAGCTAGCGGTGAGCAGTAGCTTCCATCAAGCTCCCTAAGATTTCAAGAGGCAAATCACTAAGCCTGGTATCACACCTCAAGTATCACCACAGGTACTGGTGCCAGTTCAACTCCCTGTATTCCCCCCCTCAACTCTTTTGCTCCCTCAACCCCAATCATGAGATTTGGGAAACTATTCTGATTTGGTCGTTATCTTTTTCTTTGATCAGTGAGTCACTTAAGCAGGTCAATTTAGGACAAAAATAGTCACTTTGGAGCCTGGTATATCTGAATTGGCTGATAAATTGAACAATCAAATAATGGCTTAAGTTCAATTTCCCTTTGTGTTGCAGTAATATATAACCTTGAAACAGATTAAAACCTCCTATGTAAAGCTTTTTATTTTGTGCTTCAACAAATAATGGTTTTTTTTATCCCCCAACATGCAGATTTTTATCTTTAAATATCATTTCCTCCTAAAAGGAACCAGAATTTGCAGAAATGGCTGATTCCACACTTGGGGCAGGAAATGTATCAGATAAGCCTGGAACAAAATAATGGAGAAGCGGAGAGTGGGAAGAGTAATGTAAATGAAACAAGACTGACATGATTCGATAATTGTTGAAATACACTGTTGGAGTATGGGGGTTCTTTATTCTATTTTTGTATATTTTAAACTTTTTCCATAAAAATAGTTTAAGGGAAGCTGAAAATAATTCCATTTTTTAAATTGAAAAACTAATAGTATGCACAGGGTAAAACAAAAATTTTCTTTTAATAATGCATACAAAGAAAAGCTAAGTGTCTCCCCTGCTCCAGACCTTCAGCCCCCTCCTCAGTGCAATCCTAGAAATAATTTCGCATGTACTCATCAAGGAAATTTCTGTAAAAATATTAAAAATATATATGTACATACACATACTTGTATATAATACATATATACATAATTTTTTAAAACCACAAGTGGTAGCATATTATACACACCCTATGCCTTATGAAGTTTTTAGTAGCTCGTTCTAATACAATGAATATGTCTACACGTTACAATATCGTGGATTTTTATGCTTCACATATTAGGCTTCTTTCAAGTTTCTTTGATCTAATCAAGAGATAAAAGGCCCATATTTTCACATTCCTCAGAATGGCTCAGGTAAGGATAGATAAGTTGCAGTCCTAATGTTGAAATATTTTTCAAGTTTGAATTTCAGTTTTGGAGCCATTACTGTTATCTTGAAAAATGTCATGCTCGAAAACACTTCACATCCTCTACTACAGATTGGATCTTGAGAGATGTGGTTGGGGAGAGGATCAACGCAAGAATCCTCGTAACCTTTGCTCTAGCGGGTAACTGGGAGGACTGCAGAAAGCCTAACCGCCGTGATGAACTCAGAACTACCTCCCTTCACCAGACAGTGAGCACCGGGGCGTGGGATCTATCTGTCTGATCTCGGTTATCACCAGCACCCTGGACATAATAAAGGTCCATGGAAAGAAGGAAAGTTGAGTTTTGAAGCGAATAATTGAAGGAGCCAAAAGAGGTAGATTTAGGGTGGCAGCATGGTGTCTGTGCTACTGGATTCTAATTGAGAATAAACGTGGTGGCGGGACGTGCAAGAAGCCACAGGCAAAAAAAAGTGACATACCTGCAAATTTCACTTGATTATTTTAAGGGAAGAAGCACTACGTATGAAAACATATCACGGGACTACAGAATACGAAACCCACATGGATTCGCAACACAAAACTGGCCGCCCAAAGACACATCCGCGGTGGCCCGACAGTTCCGGCCACGCAAGCGGGCTGCAAGACTGGGAGCGTCGGTCACTCCCCTTGGTTACCCAGGGTACTTGGGCGGGAACGGGGAGCGCCCAGAAGAGCCAGGCTTCCTTGCGAGGGCCGTGTCTTCGTTCCGCTGCTTCCTAGCTCGCGGGGTCCGCGTCTCGGCACTGCCCCGGGGCGTCAGCGTGACCCGGGGCTTTGTGAGCCGCGAACTCCCGGGCCAGGCCTGCCCCGCGGGCACCAATGACCGCCGACTGCGTGCACCGGAGGTGGGGCTTTTTCCGGCTGTTCGGGCAGCAGCCAGAGGGACTAAGATGGTGTCCGCTGGGCTCCCTGGGACGGCTCCCTGGGGGGTTCGTGGGCCACGATAGGAGGGCCTGCCCAGCCCCGTGTCCGGCACAGGTAGATGGTGGGGAGCCCAGAAATTTCGAGCCGCAAGGGCCGAAGCACAGACAACTAAACCATAGGACCAAACAGATGTTTGAAGGGAGAACGCCGAAAGCGCGGGGAGGCGGGGCTGGCTCGCAGTCACCATCTCGCGACATCTAAGACACGGCGCACAGCAAACGCGCGTTCTTTCACCTTCAGTCAGCCTCCTCTGTATACGGGCCTATCCCTTTAAGCAAGTGATGGACAGTTATTTCAGCCTATCAACTTCCTCGTCAACATCCAATCAGATTTAAACTTCTTTCAGCCGCCGGAGGTGTTGGAAGAAAGGGGTCGAAAGAGGGCGCTTTCTGTTTCTTGCGAGATCGATGTGAGCCGGCCTCTCAGAAAAAAAAAAAAACGCCAGAATGGATGGCCTGACTTCCCAAATAGTGAGTTAAAGGACAGGATCACAAGCCAATGAAAGGGACGAGGAGGTGGGCTCGCTGCTTTCACCGCGCACGAAGTACCGTTACAGGGTAGACTTTTTGTCCAATCAGCGCCTCCAATCTTTGGGTCAGGTGACTACAGTGCGAGGGGCAGAGCTACAGCCTGGCGCGAGGAACCGTTAAGATAGACAACGAATGGAACCAATGAGGTACTCTAACTAAGGCGTTGGGAACCCAATAACAGTGATCGGGAGGGCGCCTTCCCGGAGCGCGGGGAGATGTTAAGACAGACAAATAGTTTTCCCAATGAGACTGTAGAAGAGAGAGCTGATTGACCAATGAAGGCTGCAGGGCGGGATCCTTTGCCGCGCCGGAGTCCAAGATGGCGGCGTGCGGTTCCCCTGTGTGAAACGAGCGCGGGGCGGCGGGTTAATCAGCTCCGCGCAGACGACTTCCGACGACCCGTAACAATGAAGGGGAAAGAGCGCTCTCCAGTCAAGGCTAAACGCTCCCGTGGTGGTGAGGACACGACTTCCCGCGGGGAGCGGAGCAAGAAGTTAGGGGGCTCTGGTGGCAGCAATGGGAGCAGCAGCGGAAAGACCGACAGCGGCGGCGGGTCGCGGCGGAGTCTTCATCTGGACAAGTCGAGCAGCCGAGGTGGTAGCCGCGAGTATGACACTGGTGGGGGTAGCTCCAGTAGCCGCTTGCATGGTTACAGCTCCCCAAGCACCAAAAATTCCTCGGGCGGGGGCGAGTCGCGCAGCAGCTCCCGGGGTGGAGGCGGGGAGTCACGTTCCTCTGGGGCCGCCTCAGCTCCTGGCGGCGGAGATGGCGGGGAATACAAGACCCTAAAGATAAGCGAGTTGGGGTCTCAGCTGAGTGACGAAGCAGTGGAGGACGGACTGTTTCACGAGTTCAAACGCTTCGGCGATGTAAGTGTCAAAATCAGCCATCTCTCGGGTTCTGGCAGCGGGGATGAGCGGGTAGCCTTTGTGAACTTCCGGCGGCCAGAGGACGCGCGGGCGGCCAAGCATGCCAGAGGCCGCCTGGTGCTCTATGACCGGCCTCTGAAGATAGAAGCTGTGTATGTGAGCCGGCGCCGCAGCCGCTCCCCTTTAGACAAAGATACTTATCCTCCGTCAGCCAGCGTGGTCGGGGCCTCTGTAGGTGGTCACCGGCACCCCCCTGGAGGCGGTGGTGGAGGCCAGAGATCACTTTCCCCTGGTGGCGCTGCCTTGGGATACAGAGACTACCGGTTGCAGCAGTTGGCTCTTGGCCGCCTGCCCCCTCCACCTCCGCCACCATTGCCCCGAGAGCTGGAGAGAGAGCGAGACTACCCGTTCTATGAGAGAGTGCGCCCAGCATACAGCCTTGAGCCAAGAGTGGGAGCTGGAGCAGGTGCTGCTCCTTTCAGAGAAGTGGATGAGATTTCACCCGAGGATGATCAGCGAGCTAACCGGACGCTTTTCTTGGGCAACCTGGACATCACTGTGACAGAGAGTGATCTAAGAAGGGCTTTTGATCGATTCGGAGTCATCACAGAAGTAGATATCAAAAGGCCTTCTCGCGGCCAGACCAGTACCTATGGCTTTCTCAAATTTGAGAATCTAGACATGTCTCACCGGGCCAAACTAGCAATGTCTGGAAAAATTATAATTCGGAATCCTATCAAGATTGGTTATGGTAAAGCTACACCCACCACCCGCCTCTGGGTAGGTGGCCTGGGACCTTGGGTGCCTCTTGCTGCCCTGGCACGAGAGTTTGACCGATTTGGCACCATACGTACCATAGACTACCGAAAAGGTGATAGTTGGGCGTATATACAGTATGAAAGCTTGGATGCAGCTCATGCTGCCTGGACCCATATGCGGGGCTTCCCACTTGGTGGCCCAGATCGTCGCCTTAGAGTAGACTTTGCAGACACAGAACATCGTTACCAGCAGCAGTATCTGCAGCCTCTGCCCTTGACTCATTATGAATTGGTGACAGATACTTTTGGACATCGGGCACCTGATCCTTTGAGGGGTGCTAGGGATAGGACACCACCCTTACTGTACAGAGATCGTGATAGGGACCTTTACCCTGACTCTGATTGGGTACCACCCCCACCCCCAGTTCGAGAACGCAGCACTCGGACTGCAGCTACTGCTGTGCCTGCTTATGAGCCACTGGATAGCCTGGATCGCAGGCGGGATGGCTGGTCCTTGGACCGGGACAGAGGTGATCGAGATCTGCCCAGCAGCAGAGACCAGCCTAGGAAGCGAAGGCTGCCTGAGGAGAGTGGAGGACGGCATCTGGATAGGTCCCCTGAGAGCGACCGTCCACGAAAACGTCATTGTGCTCCATCTCCTGACCGCAGTCCAGAATTGAGCAGTAGCCGGGATCGCTACAACAGTGACAATGATCGATCTTCTCGTCTTCTTCTCTTGGAAAGGCCCTCTCCTATCAGAGACAGACGAGGTAGTCTGGAGAAGAGCCAAGGTGACAAGCGAGACCGTAAAAACTCTGCATCAGCTGAACGGGATAGAAAGCACCGGACCACTGCTTCCACTGAGGGAAAAAGCCCCTTGAAAAAAGAAGACCGATCTGATGGGACTGCACCCAGCAGCAGCACTGCTTCCTCAAAGCTGAAGTCCCCTGCGCAGAAACAGGATGGGGCGACAACCCCTGCAACAGCAGCCTCTCCCAAACTCTGTTTGGCCTGGCAGGGTATGCTTCTACTGAAAAACAGCAACTTTCCTTCCAACATGCATCTGTTGCAGGGTGACCTCCAAGTGGCTAGTAGTCTTCTTGTGGAGGGCTCAACTGGAGGCAAAGTGGCCCAGCTCAAGATCACTCAGCGCCTCCGTTTGGACCAACCCAAGTTGGATGAAGTAACTCGACGCATCAAAGTGGCAGGGCCCAATGGTTATGCCATTCTTCTGGCAGTGCCTGGAAGTTCTGACAGCCGGTCCTCCTCTTCTTCAGCCACATCAGACACTGCCACCTCTACTCAGAGGCCACTTAGGAACCTTGTGTCCTATTTAAAGCAAAAGCAAGCAGCTGGAGTGATCAGCCTCCCTGTGGGGGGCAACAAAGACAAGGAAAACACCGGGGTCCTTCATGCCTTCCCACCTTGTGAGTTCTCCCAGCAGTTCCTGGATTCCCCTGCCAAGGCACTGGCCAAATCTGAAGAAGATTACCTGGTCATGATCATTGTCCGTGGTGCGTCCTAAAGTCCATGTGTAACTTGTATTTACTGCTTTGACATGGTTCCTGTTTTGTGATGTGTAATAGGATATAGTATCAGATGAAATTTTCTTTTTAATTAGTTTAATTGTAGTTTTTTCTTTTTTATATTTTTATAAACCTCTTTAAAATAGAAGTCAGGACTGTTTAGCTTTTATTTTAAGTGAAAGGGATGCCCTGAAGGTAGCAGACAGATTTGCTCTAATTAGGAGAGCCCATCCTTATGAATAACTTTTTTCTCTGTTTTGTTTTTCTTTTTTAACCTTGAGCTTAAAAAAATCCTCAAACCAAAATTCAGAAAAATCAGAATTTGGAGAAAAGAGCCCACTGACTATAAACATGGTAATAATACACACCTAAAAAAATGGCTTGATTGGTATGTAGGTAAATAATTCTTGTACCAGAAATGCTATTTGGTTAAAATTTGATCAGGGATTTCAAAAGTGTATGCTGGTAAATTGTATAGCAATGTACTTCTTTTAATCAGGTATTTGAATATTTCTCATAAAATACAGTTTATTCTTAGATAGTTTGCTTTAACACGTATTTTTACCATTAGTTTTTGAATTTTGTATCCCGCATATGCACTTTTGGTTTGTAGCTGTAAATTTGGTAAAAATTGAGGACTATGTTACAAACCATATGTGTCTTATGCTTACACTAGTATGCAAGAAGTGAGTGGGTGCTTTTAAAATCAGAATTCTTTGTTCAGTTATTGGTGTGTGGTGGTGATTTTACTGATTTTTTCAGAGAGGTATAGCAGGTACAGTTCTAAATTTGATTGTGCATATTTCAGAACTAAGTGTTTTTCATCAAAGATGAGTTTTTGTTTTTGTATCCATTCAAATTTCTGGTTTTAATAATAGAAAGAAGAGTTGTCTGCGGGCTCATAAGTCATCTTTTGTTTCACTGGGCATCAATCAGCCATATCTGGATTGTAGAATTAAAAAAAAAAAAAAGTAATCATAAAATGCCTTTGACATGCGCTTTTAAAATTTTGCTTGTATTTTTTATTTTTATATTTAAATAGTAGTGCTGACATTATATTACTGAAAATGTTTTGAATATCTTTGAAATTTCATGTTTAATATTTTCACTGCTGTCCAGCCACAGAGAATTGAAATGTCAGTGTCAGAAAACCCTTTTTTGTTTTATTTTCCTAGATCCCTGGAATTAATACAAAATAATTTAACCCAACCTCACGGTTTTGTTTTTTTTCCACATGCTGGGGATGATATTGACTTCTGGTTCTGAACAGAGGCTTTTGCTGCCTAACAGTAAAGGATGATTTTTTTATTTTTTATTTTTTCACCTATCCCTTTGCCCCTACCCCTAGTTTCTCAGGTCATGAGTAAGTATATTTTTCTCCCTTGATTTAAATGCTGAGGACTTCATCTGAGGCTCTTGATATTTAATTATGATTAGAAACTTTAGGACTTTCTGGTTCATAGTCATGTTTCTATTCTGTGAAAGTGACTTATTCAAAGCCTGGCAGAACCCAACTGTTTTCTTTCTGTTATCAAAGCTGGTAGTTTTGAAATAGCACCAATAATAACCCAGGGAAATGTCATGTAACTTTTATTTTCCGTTACTACAGGTGTCTAATGCATGTCAGCACCAAAGCCTCATCACTACTGTGTTATCCTTTTTGATTTTCATTATGCATTTATAAATTTTTTTTTTTTTAATTTGGAGATTTTTGTGTTTTTGTTTTTAAACTGGAAAAACGAGCCATTTTGAGAGAAGGAAGGAACTAGGCTATGAGCACAAATGGTCCTTGGTGTGCCTGTAGGGAAAATATCTGAAATCCTACAAACAAGACTTTTGGGTGCTTTTTGCTTTTGAAAAGCAGTTCTTGGCATGGAGTAGACACCTTTTCAGAAACTAATGTAAGTGTGAAGTCTGTGTATACATGGGGTCAAAGTACAATTTGTGGCTAGATACATTTTTCCAGTTTAAATAATCTCACTAACCATTAACTTTTGATTATCTTTTGATAAGGTAGTTGGACAAATGATTTTACTCTTTTGGAGAGTGAAGTCCATGACAACTAATTTTTCTATAATCCAAAATTTGTGTGGTTTTTTCTCTTTTTTTAAAGGTTGGTGTGAAAGTTTATCAGAGAGTACTATGGTTTTTGCTCCATGTTTGAATCCTTTTCTGACATTGCTGCTTATGTTAGATCTGGGCAATTTGTGCTTCAGTGTTTTTGAAGCAATGGCTTGATACCATTTCTAAATGTATGTATTGAAAAAAAACTAATTATGTTTAGTTTGGTGCTTACCTGCAAGGTGTCATCGTCCAGAGCAATCTCTTATTTATGTTGCCCATTCCATTGTGCAGGTTCATGATATCCATAAACGATCTACTTAATGCTTCAGAATTTGAATGAAAGCAGTCTAAAAATGACTCTAATTCTCATTAGCCAGAATTTCATAATTCCAACATTGGATGTTCTTTGTTACAACCAATTTTTTTCTGTTTTTTCTGTAATTACTTTAGCATAGTTGATTTTTCTGGAACTCAGTTAAAGTGAACGGAAAGAAAATTTAAGTATGTCATTTAATGACTTATTAAGTATTACTGGTAAAAACATCAAGAGAATTAAGACTTTTAGATAACAACTTCAAAGTTTATGGAAAATTAAGCGGTCACTCAGCTCTTAGCCAGTAGTTCTTATTTTTTTGGTATTATTTTGTTAACTGTAACTGGGATTCCTGTAAAGAATTTTCCACATGAAAATTTAAATTTCTGGTTTAAAATGTGTACTTTGACTCAACTAGGCATAGATAGAGTTTTCCTTTAAGGATTACATCTTAAAATGTCCATTCTCTGGCTAGTACAGGCTTTTGTCACATTTCGAAGGTGATATACTCTGGCCCTTGACTCGCTGAGATCATTTGAGGTACAGTAGTAAAAGTCAGGTGTTTGGTTGTTGTTTTCAGAGTCAGACATTATTCAGTTTTATTTAAAAACTATTTTATGAGCAGGTTTTCACTGAGAGTACTTTAACAAAAACTTAAATCCACTTTTTTAAAGGAGTAAAATTGCTCATTATGCAGGCACAACTTGAACTGCAGTTTGGGTCCATATGGGAACTGTGCACTGAAAACTCTGTGGTAACAGAATTAGGAAATCTTCTTGAGAAGAGGGCCTTAATGACATCTTATGTGAAAAAAAATTTTTTTGGAGAGATTTTCTGGACTTTTTTTTTTTTTGTCTCTGCTACAGTGTTTGGTTTTGAAATAGGAGTTAGGTATGAGAACAAGAAGAGAAGTGGAGCTGACCCTGTTAACATTCTGGTTATAGCAATGTCTCTAAAGGGAGAAAATGATTTCAGGTAACCACAGTGAATGTTAAGCTAATGATTAGAGTTTTATATGTATGATTTAAACAAAGTTGAAAAGTGAGAATCCTGAAGCGTTCTTTGGCTATGTAGCAATTGTATGAGTGTTTTCTTAAAATAATAGCTGCTGTCTTTGGTAACACAGATGAAGGTGGATTTTTAAATGGCTTTGTATCTTGACCCCTTTCTGCAATAATGGAGTAATCTGTGTTGCTCCAATAATGGAGTAGTCTGTGTCACTCCATGTAAGTTACAGGATGAAAAGAAAGGGGGTAAAAATTTGACTAAACTCCACCTTTTTATAGTTTCACTTTTTAAGTTATATTTAGAATGTAGTGATTATAAATTGGTTGTAAACTTGCTTTTTTCTGAATTTTTTTGACATGTTTTACTCAGTTACATGAGTATAAAGGATATTTTTCAGTCCTATAATCCTCAATTGCAGTCTTTTAAAAAAACCCACCCTATTGTTCTACTTGTTATTTGTCTATTCATATAGTAAATTCATTTCAAGGTTTGTGCCAGTGGGTATTATTGGTGCTTTTTGAAGTCAAGGTGGACTATCCAGGAAGGTCTTGTTAATGTTATGTTCATCTATAATGGCATAGGGGAAATATATATATTTTTAATATTGTAAACATTTGTACTGAATAACCTTTTTTTCCCCCCCTGCAAGCAAAACTGGTGAACAGTGGATGAAGATATGGAATTCAAAGCTCTAATGGACCTTTTTGAAGAGAAGTTGTGGCTTATGTGGAGTTTACATGGGCCTCTGATGGAAGAATTCTAATCTGTTTAGTATTTGTGCATTTTACTAAAATGGCAGCTTAAAGTTGTGTATCTGCTATTGTGATGCCAATGCCGGTGTTTTAAGTGGAAAAAAAATGACCTCTTTGCTTTGTGCTGTGTACACAAGATTTCTGGAAAAGTAAAGAAAAACCCTTTTTATGGCTCACACAGCTTAAAAGTAGCTGTCACTCAAACGTGCGCTCACAGTTGAGCTGCTTTTGTTTTATTCTAAATAAATTGTTTCTTTTGAGGAAAGTGTTTTTCTGCCTGGAAGTGAATTGACGGCAAACCTTTGACCCCTTTGTTTGCAGCCAAGGGGGTACTTGCTGCTGCTCAGATCTTGTATGTCTTGAGCAAGAAGCAGGGAGACCATCAATTTCGTGTTGACTATCACGGTGTGTCAATTCTGAAGGATCACTAGTGTTACTGTGACCCCCTTTGTTTGCAGTGAAGGGGATCATTTGCTTCTCGGTCCTCAACGTGATGAGGAAATGGTGCTGTTGGCTGGCACACAAGAAGCCGGGGCAAGCACCCTAAGCCTCACCACAGTGCACGAGTCGGGGGCTTTGCTGGTTTGAAGAGCCGGAGTTGCTGAAATTTAAGTTTTGATTTATTTTGTTCACCCATCACGTTTGGCCTTAGTTTCATTTTTAATTTGAAGAAAAGTTTGAAATTGCTTTATCTTGCACTTAACATTTGCACCAAATTGCCAAAAGAAGGAGAAATGCTCCGTTTGCTTTTTAAATGTTAATGATGATGTTAATAAAGCCTTTCCTGACACACTTGAGGAGCTCCTTCTTCGTCTCCAGGGGCTTCTTACCAGAGGTATGCAGTGATGGGTTTAGTTCTGAATGGATGAAGAGTTCCTGAGAGCTAGCATTTGTAATTAGAGCTTGGTTTCTGTACCTTATTTGACCTGTGGTTCCACATGCCTTGGATGTGTATGCACCGTGACGGTTTCATAGGTACGAACGCACACTCAGGCCCAGTCACTTCGGTTGGTAGTACAGATTGTGAGGAAAAAAATGGAGGCATCCTTAAGAAGGAAAAAGTTGTTGCCTTTAGTTCCTGCATTATCCTGTACAGGGGCTCCTGAGCTTTGGAAGCCTGTTCCCAGTACAGGAGAACAACTCCCCTGTTTGCAGCAGGAGACTTCAGTGCACAGTGACAACGCTGGAGTTCAAGAGGAAGCCAGCAATGCTGCACCATTGGCTTCAGACACCATTGTTGTTGTTTGCCAGTTTTAAACTTAACTAGTTGCAGACGAAGACCACCTTGAAATGCAGGCTTGTTGGGCTTGTTTTGAATTTTAACCTCGGATGGAAGAGCCCTAGTGCTGTCTGTCTCCATGCGGGATGATGATTGCTAGGCAACAGGTGATTATCAACAAAGGATGCCACGGTTATACTCTGCAAGGTGGTGTTCCAGTGGCAAACAGCTGTATAAACTCTTGTAAACAGGTAAGAGGGTTTTTAGAGGTCAAAAATGCATTATAATTAATAGGGTGAGGGCTTTTAATGTTTTGGGTGTGTTTCTCTGGATGGAAGTCTTTAGGCACTCTGCTGTCATTACTAGCTTCCTTCCCTCTCTAAAGAGTATGTTTACAAAATTTCAGACCAGAACTTTTGTTCTCCTTCATATTTTATTTTTAATTTAACATTTGAAAATTCTAATCTGGGAGCCAAAGTTGTGATTTGGATTTGGACTTATGGCCATTATGTCCTTTAAAATTTTGACATTTTCCATTAACCTTGGCTTTTACCCTTAGTTGTGATTTAATGGTGCAGGAGGACTTACTGCTATAAAATGTTGCTCGTTTACAAACACATTTCTGAACTTCAGAGTTAAGAATATTATATAACAACAAATGAAAGTATGCCGTCATTGGGAATGATAGATATTTTAGCCAAAATGGTTTGTTTTTTTCTTATCTCACAAAGAGATTAATTATAAAATTAGGCAACTGCAACTTTAGGGAAATGAATAGGCAGTGTTGAGAAAAGTCTGGCTTTTGTCTGTTCTTAATATTAATTTTCATAGTCTGTTTAGTCTTACCAGTCTTCTGAACCCCCTCTCCCCAACATTTATCAAGTATGACGCTTTGGCACCTTACCACAAGCACAACTTTTTTAGTATATAATACAACTCAGGTTTCCTTGCTTTATTTTAAATGGGATCAAAATTTTTGAATAGAATTTTTCTTTTTCTTCTCTTCCAGAAGACTTATAGTATGTGGTAACTGCAATAGTTGATCTATACTAGCTACTTTTTCTACAGGTTTGATTGTGTACCCTGGATTGTTGAGCTCACCAACTTATGTACCCATACTTTGATATAGTAAAAGGGGAAAAACAAAGTACAGTGGGTTTTTTCAGTTCTCAGTGTATCATTTACTAGAGTTTCCAACACATCTGTTTATGAGGTGACTGCCAGTTAAGGCTTTGCAAAATGATCTCTCCCCATACATTTTATACCTGTTGGAAATGTCAGTTTTTGGTCTATTTTTTTAAAATCTGGCTAGTCTATACTGTAAGCCCATTAAGTAGTTTTTCCAGCTAGTAAGAAAATATTTTAAGTCACTATGGGGATTTTAGGAAGATTATGTTACACTTTCTACATGTTTGGTATCTTTCTAAGGTCTCAGGCTTCATTTCTCAAGTAAGACAAAAAAGTTGCAAACAGGGCATTTGTTTATTTGTATATAAGACCTTAACGTGCAAAATAGGAAGATACACAGCATGAAAAATTTTGAAACTATTCGTGAAATCATTTTATTTATTCCCAGCTGTGCCGTGAAGGACAAATTAACTGGTGTTAATTTGTCCAAGTGTTAGATCCAGAGTTCTGATTTTATAAATTGGGAACTTCCCTTCTGAAGTATTTGTATGGTTTTCCAGTGTCTTTCCTGTGATTTTTTAAATTTGGGGGTTCTGTAGGCCTAGCTGGTTAGCTCAATTTGTTAGAGCACAACACCAAGGTGGAGGGTTCGGATCCCTCTACCAGCCAGCCACAAAATCAATCAACCAGTCAATAAATTTGGGGTTCTATAAAGGAAATAGTTCCAGCAACACCTCTGAATTGACTTAAGTCTCATTTTGAAAAACTTGGCTATGAGTATTAAAATTGAGAATAGGGATTACCCTGACTTAAGTAGAACAACCCAGATTTTATAAATTGCCACTTCTGTAGCTTAAATCATATAATTGTTTACAAGCTCTTTATCTAGGTAATAAATTTAGTGCTTATGGCCTGTACAGCATCTGTTTTTCTTTTTTGCTATAGTATATCTGATTATGGCTTCTCTGACCACTACCTCCATCTCCCACTCCAATTTACTTTCTTTGAGCTTCCCTGTTTAAAAGATCCTCCCCCTATAAAAAAATTTTAAAAATAAAAGATTCCTTTCACTTAATAACTTCAATTATAATCTAGTTTTAAATTCTTAGCAGAAGAATTTATTGAATAACAAAATGTCTTCAAACCTCAGACAAGATTGGTCTCAGTAACTAAGAAGAGATTTTAATTGACGTAAAATTACCTAATGTGCTTTAACCCAAGTAACTGTAATATTCAGCTTCAGTTAGGGTTTCTCTAAAATCATTTGGATGCTGGGTGTATATTAGGAACTAAGGTGCTAAGAATATATATAGAGGAAAGTATCAAATAGTATCTAACCCCCTCAGCAACCTATACTCTTAATTGGGGAAACTAGATATAAACAAGTAAATAGCTAAATATCAGGGGAAAATTGAATAGTTCGAGACAAATATAGGAAAGATGTCACAGGCCAATATTTGATTGATAATGAATTTTTATAGGTGACATGGACATATGAATGAGTATATGAACAGGTAACTTCCACCGGGTTGGTCAAGGAAGACTTTCCAAAAGAATTTGTTAGTTGGAGAAGGACATGTCAGGCAGATAAGCATGAGTAAGAATACAGCAGCTTGTTGATCGATCAAAAAGATACGACACAGACAAAGCCTGGAAAACGGAATCCTGAAGGACAAGTCAGTTTGAAGAGGGTGGGAATGGAGATGGATGATCGGTTGGGACATATTGATATTTACTAAGTACCCACCCACTTCAGCCCAAGCCTTCTTCCAGGTACCATACACACATTGTCTTATTTAAGTTTCACCACAGACCATAATCTGACAGCTAGTAAGTGATACAGCCAGGGTTTCAGCCAGGACTTTTTCCCAGCTACGGTTCTCTTGGTCACTGCATTGTTGTACCTCACTGCTTTTTTCTGGAGGGTAGGTATAGCATTAAAGTTGCAAACTTGAAAACATAGGCAGTGGATTTCAAACTATAGTGTATCAACATTTGTAGTACTTGGGAAACGTACAGGCCCTTGGCACCACCCATAGACATTTTGGGATTTGTTAGGACCAGCATGACCAAGGAGATTTTGGTTTTTTACAGGCTCCCCACATGATTCTGATATATTCCGTGGTCAGTGGGCTGCATGTTGAGCAACACTGGCCCACAGATGATAGAGTGCTGAGGTGTAAACATGGGATGATGTCATATTTGAGGCATGAGAAGAGAAGGTGGTATTGGAAAACAGCCTAGGTAGGAGAGCAAGAATAGTGTTTTGTCTCAGAAGCTGAGAGGAGGAGCTTCTAGAAGATAAATTCAAAGCTGCTGCAACAGACAAGAAGAATGAAACTGCAAATGCCACGGAATTCATCACTTAAAATTGTCACTTAAGTAACAGTTTTATAGTCATGTAATCATTTCTCTAAGGGATTCAGTCTAGTATAGTGTTTCATTTTGCCCCATACAATTCTGCGAAGAAGGGCCACTGTTTAGTGTATGAAATGCTAAAGGGACACCAGGAAAGTTTTGTTACTTGAGTAATGAATATGTAGCCAGGAACTGATTGAGATATCCTTGAGTTTTCAGATGTTAATCTAAAAATTATGTCACTGTAGTCTAAAATTAAAATTGATTCTGGGATTGAGTGTGTGTATGTGTGTGTGTGTGTGTACACATGAAAGTTATTTCCATTAATGGACCATGACCTATGGATCTATTACCTACTAACTAGGTTACTAATAGGACTGAGACAGAAGGGAATTATAGGTGAATTTGAGCGTAAGTTGGCCCTGTAAATGATTGAAAGATATTTTATTTTGAATTATTTTTATTGCATTTATGTTTAAGTGTAGGTAATTAGTTCTTCAAATATTTGGATATCTGTTATATACCAGGCATTATTCTAGATCTTGGGAGTATGTTGGTGAAGAAAAACAGACAAGTTTCTCTTTTCTCATGGAGCTTATATTCTGGTAGAAGAGTGGGGGTGGCAAACTATAAGTTAGGGCCTTGTGGCCACAGGCAAAGAGATACTGAATGCAGTGCAAAGGCATTGGAGGTTTTAAGCAAGGGGTGTAATATGATTTGATCAAGATTTGACCACGTGTATCAAAAAAGTAACATAAATTTCCTTCAAATGCTGAGGAAAATCAATTATAAGCATTTCAGATTCGCTGTAAGATTGTTAATATCAGTTCAGTAATAAAGATTTTATTTCTGGGGCTGGCTGGTTAGCTGGTTGTTTAGAATGTGGTGGTATAATACCAGGGTGAAGGGTTTGAATCCTTGAACCGTCCAGCTGCCAAAATTTTTTTTTTTTTTTTTGTCTTTTTTCGTGTCCGGCAACGGATTGCAACCCTCAGTGTCGCGCCCGCACCGGACCGGGACCGGCAATAGGATCGCAACCCTTGGTGTCGCGCCCGCACCTCACTCACCCAGTGAGCGGGAACCGGTCTGTATGTGGGATCCGAACCCTCGGCAGGAGCGCCGCCGCGCTCCCAAGCGGCGCACCATAGCAGTGCGCCATCGGGCGGCCCCCAAATTTTTTGTTTTTAATTTCTTAGGGCTCATAACTGACCACCCTGAACTTCCTTTTTCTTTTTTTGATGGCTGGTCAATACGGGAATCTGAACCCATGGCCTTGGTGTCATCAGCAACACCCTGAACTTTCTTTTTTTTTTTTAAAAAAGATGACCGGTAAGGGGATCTTAACCCTTGACTTGGTGTTGTCAGCACCACGCTCACCCAGTGAGCGAACCGGCCATCCCTATATGGGATCCGAACCCGTGGCCTTGGTGTTATCAGCACCGCACTCTCCCGAGTGAGCCACAGGCCGGCCCAACACCCTGAACTTTCAAAGCAGCCTTCCTTCTAATGCATCCTCATTTTCTCAAGTGCTGCTGATTCTCTGTGCTTTCAACAAATTTTCATGACATTGTAGTCATATATAATTTCTTTTTTTTTTTTGTCTTTTTTCATGTCCGGCAACGGACCGCAACCCTCAGTGTCGCGCCCGTACCGGACCGGGACCGGCAACGTGATCGCAACCCTCGGTGTTGCTCCCACGCCTCGCTCAGCCAGTGAGCGGGAACCGGTCTGTATGTGGGATCCGAACCCTCAGCGGGAGCGCCGCCGCGCTTCCCAAGCGGCGCACTGTAGCAGTGCGCCACTGGGCCGGCCCTATAATTTCTTTTTTTTTTTATTTTTTTAAAAGATGACCGGTAAGGGGATCTCAACCCTTGGCTTGGTGTTGTCAGCACCACGCTCAGCCAGTGAGCTAACCGGCCATCCCTATATAGGATCCGAACCCGTGGCCTTGGTGTTATCAGCACCGCACTCTACCGAGTGAGCCACGGGCCGGCCTGGCCCTATAATTTCTGATACAACACACTGGCCCTGCTTTCTGTATTTCATAACTTGCAGTTTTTCAAGTGGTGTCAAACCCAACTTCTATGCTAAAAATTAATTTAGGTGGTCTTTTTGTGAAACAGCTGTCATCCTATGCAAACCAGATACATGAGTGTATACAGTTTTTTTTTTTTTTAAATTTTTTTTTCCTTTTTGTCTTTTTTCATGACCGGTAACGGGATCGCAACCCTCGGTGTCGCGCCCGTACCGTGACCGGCAACGGGATTGCAATCCTCGGTGTTGTGCCCGCACCGCGCTCAATCAGTGAGCAGACCGGTCTCTATATGGGATCCGAACCCTCGGTGGGAGCACCGCCATGCTCCCAAGCACCGCACTCTACCGAGTGCGCCACCGGGCCGGCCCATAGTGTATACAGTTTTTAAGTGCTGAGTTTATCTGACCTTTCTCAGGTGACCAACAGGTAACCAAAATTTTTGTGCATAAGCATAAGTTGTTACATATATAACAACAACTATCATTATAGGCAAAATTAACAGTTTGAGGTGCTTTATACACATATATTTTTTATTACACATTTTAAGGCATACTGGGAAAATTGATGTCCCATAAAATTGATTTGCTTTTTAGCATGTAGAAATTGACTACCGATAGTTTTACCTGGCTCCCAAGATAAGTATGTTATATACTCTAGTTTGTGTATATTTTTTACATACAGAAACACTTCAGTAAACTGGACTCCCTAATTGGAATTTATAAATGTCCTGGCTGCACATTTAGAATCACCTGAGAAACTTTAATACTAATAGCTGGGGCCCTCTCTCAGACATTCATTTAAATTGATCTAGTCGAGTGGGACTGCCAAAGGCCCAGGTATTGTTTTTGTTTTGTTTTGTCTGCAGCCAGGGTTGAGAACTACTGCTTCAGAAACAGATCTCATACTTACACACAATCAGTCTTTTAGGGATTGTTTGAGAATCAAAAACAAAAACTTTCAGAGTATCATTTGGGTTCAGTACAGTTTGTATATTGCTTAGTCTTCTAGAATCCCTGGTATTGGAAGTGTGGTCCTCAGACCTGCAACATTGGTATCACCTGGAAGCTTGTTAGAAATGCAGAATTGCAGGGCCTTACTCCAGACCCGCTGAATGGAATAAGATTCCTGGGAGATTCAGTGTACATTAAGTTTGAGAAGCATTGCTTTTCATGTAGATGTGTAAATATTTTGTGATTAAAATTGATAATTAGAATCTTCCTCGTGTAAGATTCTCAGATTTGTGCATTAGTCAATGACATTTAGTTTAAGGCATTAAAAAATTTTCAACAAGAGAAGTAGGAACAAAAGAGTTCTTTTTTTTGTTTGTTTTTGTGACCGGTAAGGGGATCGCAATCCTTGGTGTGGTATCACCGGCACCGCGCTCTGAGCGCAGGAGCCATCCCTATATAGGATCCGAACCCATGGCCGCGGCACTGCCAGTGCCGCACTCTCCCGAGTGAGCCACGGGGTCGGCCCAACAAAAGAGTTCTTAAGAAAGATTTCTGGGCCGGCCCGGTGGCGCACTGGATAAGTGCGCCGCTTGGGAAGCACGGGGTGCTCCCGCCCGAGGGTTCGGATCCCATATGCAGACCGGTTCCCACTCACTGGCTGAGCGAGGCGCGGGAGCAACGCCGAGGGTTGCGATCCCGTTGCTGGTCCCCGGTCCGGGGGCAACACTGAGGGTTGCAATCCGTTGCCGGACACAGAAAAAGACAAAAGACAAAAAAAAAAAAGAAAAAAGAAAGATTTCTTAAGTTTCTCAGGTGACCAGAAAATTACTAGAGATCTCTGTCACCAAGACAGGGAGAGGAGTTACTATTGCCTACCCTAGTTGGTTGGTTCTTGATTATTTTGTTATGCTTATATTTTTTCTCTCCTTCCCATTCTGTACTGGTCCACTCGCCATTGCGAGATAGAATACATTATTTTTTTTACAGGTACCAGTGAGGATATTTGAGACACTACCATTAGGTGCCCCATGATTTAGAAAATTTGGTAGAGGTAGGTTTAGAGATTTCTATGGGGGGATGGACATGGGCAGAATTGAGGAATGGTTCGTAATTGACTTTGTTTTTTAATCGTAATCTAGTATTAGATAAACTGATTTTTCTTACATAGCAGCAAGAATCAAGAATCTAATTCATATTAAAGGATAAAGTGACAAAAAATAAAATAAAGATTAACATTCATATTTATTAAAGGGAATGTTCCAGTATTAACGTTCATAGAATACTCTAAACTCTAGTATATCAATTTAGATGCAGGAATGATATTTTTGATTTGTAAGTTTTTATGATGGAAGACTCTAAAATCCATATCCCCAGCAACCTTGTTGGTATTAAATGAAATTGCAGCCAAATTATACTCTGATCACACAGTTTTTTAATTTTTAAATATATATGTGGTCTGGAAAGATTTTTCACAAAGCACAGCAATGTCAACATCTCTAGAAAACTTTTCGAGGGTTCATTTGTGATTTATAGATTTCTTCTGAAAAATGAGGGGTTTGGTTTTATTGGAGACTAACCTATGTCGTCATTTATTTCTCCTGACAAATTTCATTTGTGAAGTTTGCCCTCTGCAGTGTTAGAATCTTACTGAAAATTCATTGCACAAAAGGAATGAATTTACCTGAACTTAAGGTTTGGTGATTGGTACTACTTTATTTCTGTGATAAATGAGTACATTCTTCCTTTAATGTAGTGGTTTAAAGGTATTTTGACACTTCAAAGACACCTTTTCATCTTTTTGCTGCTCCTTAAGTTGAGTGATGTCTGAAGTCCTAATAAATTTTTTTAACATATATACTATTGGATCTCCCTCCTCTGCTTTTTTAATAGCCAAGTTTAAAGGGAGCATTTCTAAGTACAGTAATTGGTTAAACATCTCTTTTCCTCCTGGGTTTCTTTTTAGGAGCTACTGACAATCAAAAACCTATAGCCGACTTTGGGATCTGGCTTTATTATTCAGCAACTAAAAGATGAGTTCTAGTTGGCAGACTTCTGGCACTGGCACTTGTCTTCCTGTTTCTGTAGAAACTGGGTTGGAAGTCAGAGCTGCACAAAGGGAAAGGGTAAGTTTCTTTTAATTCCATATTTATAAACCCATATCTTATTAACTGGCATGGTGTCAGTTTTCAAATAAGGATATATACATCAGTGAACTACAACTCAAATACAAACTACTAATTTTCACTTGAGCGGAAACTGACATCAAGTCATTAAATATAATAGGAGGGTTTAAATATGGATTTATTTTTCTCATGACTCTGACTTCACATTTCTTGAAGCAGTGAACTCAATACTATACTTTTCACTTTCAGTTATTTTTAGTTTGGGGATCATAAAATTGATTTTTATCCTCTTAGATCTTATTCTTTTCTGTTTTTCTGGTAAGTGAAAATTGGAGTATAAAATACATACAGGGGACATTTAAAAAATCTGCATGAATTTTAAGTCTCTTTGTAGCAAAGTCTGATTCTTCTTTCTGTTATAAAATAAGTACTGTATTACTGACCAGCTTTTTTAGCCTCTCTCCTCTCTTAGCCAAGCAAGATGAGTTTGTCTGTTGGGGCACATACATTTTTGTCATCTGGGCAGATACCTATTATTCGTAGAACCTAAGACACCTGCCAGTTGGTGAGTCATCTTATTGCTATGCCTTCGGAGGGCCGTGCGGCACAGCATTTAGGCTTGAAATTGTTTAATTAACTGTGATAAGCAAACTTCTGATTTACAGGTTGGTGTATGTAAATAACATATTAAACTCTGACTAGCTTTGAGATATTGGAAGAAAGACAGTTTTAACTCTTGCTTTTTAAAAGTTACCTTTATTTCCTTGGTCCTGAGTACTACTTTTAAGGAGTGGACTTCTTTTCCCTGTTAAAAAAAAACGTGTTGGTTGACACAAACCAGAGAGCGGGACACCTTGACTTTATTTCCTCTCAAATTGTCACTTGTAAAAAAATTAAAAAATGATGGAAGTTTGTCAACGGGAAAAGTAAACTCATTTTTACAAATTCCACTTCACAAGTCCTTGGTCAATTAATGCTTAAAAGTGGATTTTCATTAAAAATATTGTGTGCCTCCCTTGTTAGTTTTTATTTTCTTCACTGAGGCTTGCATGAGATAAAAATAGAATTGAATTTGTGAATTTCTTTTTGGAAAGTAGCTAGAAAAAAACTTTAGTTTTTAGCTGTGTACTATCAGATATCCTGATGTGTTGTCTGCTCCTTAATAAGAGTGGCCAACTCATCCCGGTTTTAAAACTAAAAGTCCTGTGTCTCAAGAATTCCCTTTACATGTATTGAAATATAACTCTGCACCCCATAAATTAATGTACAATTAATACATATCAATTAAAAAATAAATTAATTAGGGAAAAAAAAACTCCCTCATTTTCAGCTAAACCCAGACAGTTGGTTACCCTAATCTAAGTTCATTCTCTGCATCCCTGAAAAGGCCTAACTAGGTTGTTATTGATTATCATTTTGGATAGAAGGAGACTTTCACAATATACTAGCTTCTATTGGAATGCACCAGGGATTAGTTTTTTTTTTTTTTTTTAAGAAATGTCTTGTTTTATTTGTTCCAGTGATCCTAGGTTTGACTCTCATAGAAATAAAACATGAAGAATTTTTTTTTTTTCCTTTTTGTCTTTTTTAGTGACCAGTAACGGGATCGCAACCCTCAGTGTCGCGCCTGCACCATGCTTAACCAATGAGCGGACCGGTCTCTATATGGGATCCAAACCCTCAGTGGGAGCACCGCCATGCTCCCAAGCACCGCACTCTACCGAGTGTGCCACTGGGCCGGCCCAAACATGAAGAATTTTAAACTGATTTTAAAAGTTAATCCCAAGCACTTTAGTTATATTTCATTTATGTGTATATGTTAAAACAATAGGTGATAAATGTGAGATATTTGTGGCAAATGAGTAGCCATATTAGGCAAATATATAGAAAAGCCTCATACAAGATAGTTCTGACTTAAGAGAAGCACTCAAGGTGTTAAAAAGAGTTAGGCTTTGGTTTTATATAGAGGTCTTCTGAGAAATCAGTGTCCAAGTTTTATGGTATGTCTGTTAAAAACAAATAACATACTAATATATGATTTTTTTCCTCCATCATCTGGAAAAAGCTGATTTACAGTTAGGCAAGTTTATTTACTAAGGAGTTCATTTTTTGCAAACATAACATCACATACTCATATATTAATATGCCTAGATTATTTGAAAATTATTACTAAATTGTCATTTCAGTACATTTAAGTATAATTGTTGCTGTTAATAAATTTGAATTCCTAGAGAATCATTAAAGAAGAAAAGTCAGGGCCGGCCTGGTGGCGCACTGCTACAGTGCGCTGCTTGGGAGCACGGCGGCACTCCCGCCGAGGGTTCGGATCCCACATACAGACCGGTTACCGCTCACTGGCTGAGCGAGGTGTGGGCGCGGCACCGAGGGTTGCGATCCGGTTGCCAGTCCCGGTCCGGTACGGGCGCGACACTGAGGGTTGCGATCCGTTGCCAGACACGAAAAAAAACAAAAAAGGAAAAAAAAAAAAAAAGAAGAAGAAGAAAAGTCAGGGGCCATTATCTAATCAGCAGTAATTAGGTTTTAGAATTGGCTTCGTTAAGGACTAGCTTTGTAACCTTAGACAAATACCTTGGTCTTAATTTGCTTTTGTTCCTTATGTACAAAGTAGGAATAATAATGTTTATCCAAACTTCCTGACAGAATTGACATGATGATAACGAGAAAATAGAAGGGGAAAAACTCCAAAAAGCCTCAAGTATGATAAAGCAGAGTTTTAGTGTTAGAAATAGTATTTTACAATCAACATATATAGAAAATTCTGTATTTTGTAAACACTGGTGTGGCATTTTCTTAGAGTAAGAACTGCAAGAAATGACAATCTTAACAGTTTTAAATATAACCCAATGAGTAGCTAAGAAGAAAGTATACTGAACTGTTATGTTCAAATTGTCATAGCTCTACTTTCTAGTAAGATATAATTTATATATATATGTATATTTCAAGGCTTACAATTCATAAACATTCAAACTAATTCCGTATTAAGGAATTAGAAGTGGCCTGTAGTTAGGCATTACCTTCTTTGATCAGGTTTAGTGAATATTTGAAAACCTAAAAAAGTTAATTATCTTAACAACTACATTGAAACTGCATTGTAGCAGATGTGTTTTATGGGCTTTTTTTCTTTTTCCTTTTTGGTGATGGGGGGTTTATATCTTAGGTTCTTTGCATTCTTTTCATTTCAATCTAGAAATTTAAATTTTAGGCCAATTTGAGTTAGAACAAATTTATTATATGATAACTGCTTTCAATTAAACTAGCTTCATAATCTGTTAGTACTGTCAAGAAGCCAGGGTAATACTATAGAGGGGAAAGTGGAGGGTTTTGTGTCTGATTGTGTTTGAATTGTGACTTCACTACTTACTGGGTATTTACTTTCTTTGACCTTCAGTTTTTTCATTTGTAAAATGGCCATTATAGTATCTGCTTCCAAAGGTGATTATGAAGATTAAGTAAGATAATATATAAAATTTGCCTTCCTCAGTGACTGGTATATTACTACATGTTGAAATGAAGTTATTCATCACCCCAAGCATGTATACTTATATAAGGCAAGTCAATATTTGTTTCTTTTCTTTTTTTTTTTTTTTGGTCTTTTGTCCTTTTCCGTGTCCGGCAACGGATCGCAACCCTCAGTGTTGCCCCCGTACCGGACCGGGGACCGGCAACGGGATCGCAACCCTCGGTGTTGCTCCCGCGCCTCGCTCAGCCAGTGAGCGGGAACCGGTCTGTATGTGGGATCCGAACCCTCGGGCGGGAGCGCCGCCGCGCTTCCCAAGCGGCGCACTTATCCAGTGCGCCACCGGGCCGGCCCCAATATTTGTTTCTTTTTTGACTCATAGGGATCTCTTGAGGGGGCAGTAAAAGGAAAATCAGTGATTATTGTGCTTTTCTTGAAACCCCATATATATCTGGGATGATATTCCTATTTTATGGATTCCTAGAAATGTGTTGTATGACATCTTTTAATATTGTCCGTGAAAATGACATTATAACAAGTGAACGGGAACATCGTAAGTTAATTGTTACTACAATGGACACATTAGTTGTAGGAGTCTTGAGCGTCCATTAGTCTTGAGATTCAGGCTTTCTTAATTCACACTACCCAGGTTTAGAGGGGTTATAACCATTGAGTGGGATGAAGAACTTCTCTGTTGCATGGGATTTATAAAGACTAAATCAGAATTCAATCTGGAGTTCTTTAGTTGTTTCTACTTAAGGTGCACAGTTGCATAGATGGGAGGAAAGAATCCAGTTGCCCTAGGTAAAGTCCTTTTTGGAACTAATTACTGCTCAAAAGGGAAGGGGGAATTAATGCAATTGGTTCCTAGTAAATCGTTGGTTTCTTTTATTTTCTGTTTTGACATAGAGAGCAGAAGAAAGGAAATTATTGCCTACTGTGTGAAGGGTATTTTGCTTTATACAAGAACATTTTCATTTAATCCTCACAGTACATCTGTGAGGTAGGTTTGTGGTTTTACCTTGATTTTATGGCAGAGAAAGTTGTGGCTCAGAGAGCTTGAGTAACTTTCATGAGGTCATATGGTAACAGGTGGCAGATTAATTATTATTTATTATTTATTATTAACTATTTTTGCTGTTTGTGTGTGTGAGAGGTGTGTCATTTTTGTTTTTTCATATTGTCTTACATGTAAAATGTAGAAAGAATATCAGACATTTACATTTTAATATAAAAACTACATTTTAAATAGGACTAGCTACTGTTTTTAAGATAACTGAGATTCGAACCCAGGTTAATTTGGTTCCAAAGATTTTGGTAGACCTTGGGAAATACAAAGATGAAGAAAACATCATCTATCTGTTGATCTTGTAGACTAATGGAAAAGATTGACAAGTGAGCTCATATAGTACTCTGTTAAAAGTTAGATGGAGGGCCGGAAAGTGGCTCACTTGGGAGAGTGTGGTGCTAATAGCACCAAGGCCGCGGGTTCGGATCCCTATATAGGGATGGCCGGTTAGCTCACTAGGGAGAGTGTGGTGTTGACAACACCAAGTCAAGAGTTAAGATCCCCTTACTGGTCATCTTTTAAAAAATAAAAAAAAGTTAGATAGGATTTCAGAATGACAGTGCTGGGGAAGGTTTTCCAAAGGAGGTAGCTTTGAGTGAGTCAGACTGTGAATGATAAGGGAGAAACTGCCTGGTGGAGAAAGGCAAGTTGGTTGGATTGTAGCAGGTGGCAAAGATTGCACAAAGACATACATAGGGAGTCACAGTGTATGGCATCTTGGAACTAAATACAGGCTTTCAGTTTAGATTTTTCTCTATAGGGAATCAAGACATTTTAAAGCAGAGAGGAATAGAAGGGTGGAATAATGATGACAATGATGATAATTTAAGGAACATTCTGAAAGAGATTCTAAAGGAGGTTGGTGTTGCAAAGAAGTCTAGCTGTTTTTTTCTTCTTAAAGATCACCCAAATAATGAAGGGCTCTCTATTCACATGTAATTGCTTAGTCTAAGTGACATTATTAATTAGTTAATGTAATTATTCCATATACATATAAGAAACATCTTTTTAAGTTAAATATATTTCCTATTAAAACCATCTATTTAACTTGCATATGAAACTTGTAGTTCTAAAGAGACAACTAGGTATTTAGCATAAATATTTTAGATAATTAGTTGTAGTGAAAATGTAATATTGTTTGGATGGGCAGGAATGCTATTCAAATGATCTTGAAATAAAGAGTCTTTTTAAAAGCAGTTTTTATTTATTTTTTATTACATAGCAATACATGCTTATTACAGAAATTTAAGAAACAGTAATCAAAAGAAAACAAGGATTACCTGTAATCAGTAAACAAAGATAAACTTTGTGTGTGTGGGGGGGTGCTATCCCAGTCACTAAGCAAGGTTTTTAATATTCACTAAGATTCCAGAGTTCTAGTCAATCAATGGCTATATTTAATACTTCTTTAAGAAAAATGGTTTCCATTTTCACATATTTTTGTGACTGAATTACTATGGCACAATTGAGAGTTTGGATTAATTTATTTTCACTCTGATTTTCATTTAATACCTTAGATAGTTGTTTCAACTGATTAAAATTTTAGCCTATCTGATTAAATACTAACAATTTGTTGCTAGTACATTAGACATTAGACATTCCTCAGGATGCTAAAGGAAGAAGGAACCTTAAAAACCATCTGGTTTACTTTTCCATTTTACAAATGAGGAAACTTTTCTTCCAAGCTATTGATGCTATTAGTTTAGGTTTTCTTTTTTAAAGCTCTCACTTGATTGTAGTCCTCTTTCTTTCTGTTTGAACTGTTTGTTTTTCCATCTCTCAGCCAGTGGTACAAAGAAAAAGGAAACTGAGGAGAGGAGATAGCATGTGCCAGAGAAGTAGAAAGAGCCGGTATATGTCTGGGTATAATCATATAACAAGCCTGGAAAGAAGGAATGATTTCTATTAGTGAAACAAAATCTTTCCATTAGTAATTCTCAGCCATGGACTACCAGAAGGAAGGAGCCTCCTTTACTTACCAGTCTGTAGTGTGACCCATTAGAAAGTTAGTCAAACTTCTTACCTGTCTTATTTTTCACTGATGAGGTTGAAACAGTTTCATCTCAGTTAGGAACTTAAACCTGTGAAAAGGTCATTGTGGACTTGGAACTCATCTCCATTCTCAGATTGGAAGTTGGAGAAAATTAGGGACATATACTATCTTATTTTATGATTAATCTTATTAGAAGACCACTATTTTTACAAAGGAAATAATTACCAATTACTACTATTTTCCAAAGGAAAAATGCGAGAGAACTTATCTTTTTTCCTTCACTGAACAAACACTTGAGTACTTACTATGTTCCCAGCAATATGCAAGATATTGAAGATGCAATGATGAGCCGAAACAGACATGGTCCCTGCCCTCACAGAGCTTACAGTTCAGTGGAGAGATAGGTAGTAATCACATAAATTACACGTGATAAGTGATATGAAGGTAAGTTTCAAGGGGCCATGAGAGCATATGAGAAGGAACCAGCTGCTTGGTCAAGAAGGTTAAATGATGACCAGTTCCCCCTGAAATCTAAATTTTTTAAAGCAGGAGTGGAAGGGTCCTCAAAAATCTTTTGAATAATGGCACATACTAGAACTTAAGTGAGACACTTTTGTTTTAAAACTGATTGGGTGATGGCAAAGAATATTTGTGCTAAGGCACCGGCACTTAAATATTGTTGCAAAACTCAACACTGTGGAAAAAGGCAAATAAATAGTTAGTATTGTTATGGAAATAAGTTTTGACCTATGAGCTCCCTAAAAAGTTCTCAGGAACCTCTGGGGGGGTCCACTGACCTTACTTTGAGAAACTGTTTTTTAGAGTATTGTATGTGTATTATATCTGATTACTTCTCAAAAAATTTTGGTGCGGTATGCCAGCATAGTTCTGGGTTCTCATGGGATACACTCATGAACAAAATAGATGAAAATATCTGCCATTGTGGAGCTTATATTGTATCTCTTGATTTTTTTCTTCTAGCTTAGACCAACATTTAAGTGGATTGATTTCTAGTGTGATTTGTTTATCAAGGAGCTCAATAATGTGCACTGCACAAATGTTTATTGAGCACCTACTTTCTGTCAGTCATTGTTCTGGGAGCTAGTTAATGAACAGTAAATGAAATATATGAAAATCCCTGCCTTTTTTTTTTTTTTTTGGTGTGGTTGTATATGTCTTTCTTGGCTTTCCTCTTTGTCCCCTTATTTGGCTCTGACATAGACTTAAATTTTTCATTGTTTTAATAGTTTTATGTTTCCTATTCTTAATGTAATAAGTGAATGAATAGAATGTTTTATAGCCTGTTAAATTCAACTAACTTTAAATTGCTTTTTACTTATGGAGTCCTTGATCAGTGACCTCAATTAAATGTTTCTTGGAGTTAAGCAAGAGAGTGGAATGAAACCAACTAGGACAAGTCCTTGTATTAAGTTGATTGTGATTGACCTATATAGATCTCTTAAGAAATAGGTGACCAGTATCTGAACTCTTCTAAAAATTTCTAGAAAGGAGGGAGTTTGGAATGTGCAGTACCCCGTTATCCCTTGTCATTCTTGCCATTCTTGGTCCCACCGGCACAGCAAATTTACTTGTGTGTGTGTGTGTGTGTGTGTGTGTGTGTGTGTGTGTGTGTGTGTGTGTGTGTAATCTGTGAATTATAAGACAGGTACCAGATGTGATCCTCTGGGAAAAGAGGAAGACTAGGAATTCTTGGATAAAGAGGTAGGTAGTGCTACTAAAATGTCAGGAGGGCACAGCTGAAAATAGTGGAAGTGGATTGAAGATAAAACTACTTATCAACCTTTCAATTTCATACATACACACACATTTAATGGCATAATGTTGTTTCTGAAATATTAAGGATTAAAATATATTTAATATGTTTTATTACCAGGGCAGGGAATCATTTAGCACAGTTTAGAACTATTTCCATGTATTTCCATGCAAAATTACATGAGATAATTTGTTTTAAATATGTTTCTCCCATTCATGCTTGATAATTGAGATGTTAGTATTTTTTAAATTCTTATTAAGGTCCATTTACCATTCAGTAGGATAACAGTGTGCAGTTGAGTATTTAGTTTTAGAGTCCTGTTTATAATAGCAAATATGAGGTGAAATGTAGGATGCAGAACTGTATCATATTACTGATTGTCTTATAAAAGTATTAGTTGTCATAATCAAGCTTAGGTTTAAGTGGCTACGGGGTAATTTAAATTTTGAGCTTTGTTGGCACTGAAACATCTACTCTGTTTGCTTGGAATAACTAGTCTTACTTTACCACTTAAAGTAAGAGAAGATTGTATATTTGGTCTGATTTTACTAGATTTCTGTACTTTTTTTTTGTAACAGCATGAAAAAGCTGTATACAAATGTGTCTCCAACCCTAAACAATTTAATACTTCTTTTTTTTTTTTTTGTCTTTTTTCGTGTCCGGCAACGGATCCCAACCCTCAGTGTTGCGCCCGTACCGGACCGGGACCGGCAACGGGATCGCAACCCTCGGTGTTGCGTCCGCACCTCGCTCAGCCAGTGAGCGGAACCGGTCTGTATGTGGGATCCGAACCCTTGGCGGGAGCGCCGCCGCGCTCCCAAAGCGGCGCACTATCCAGTGCGCCACCAGGCCAGCCCTAAGTAAACATTTTTAAAAGAAATTATCATTGGTAGTTCAGAAGCCACTGTATTCTGTTTTGAATGAAAGCACACACATAAGTTGACATTTAAAAGACTGGATTCCTTTGTGGTCATAGCAAAAGCATTGTGAAGGTCAGAAAAAGACAGGATTATATACCAGCCACAATTCAGGGTAACGTGCATGCATCTGAGTGTTCATTCCATGCTGAGGTCTGTATGTGGGATCCGACCCCTTGGCGGGAGCGCCGCCGCGCTCCCAAAGCGGCGCACTATCCAGTGCGCCACCAGGCCAGCCCTAAGTAAACATTTTTAAAAGAAATTATCATTGGTAGTTCAGAAGCCACTGTATTCTGTTTTGAATGAAAGCACACACATAAGTTGACATTTAAAAGACTGGATTCCTTTGTGGTCATAGCAAAAGCATTGTGAAGGTCAGAAAAAGACAGGATTATATACCAGCCACAATTCAGGGTAACGTGCATGCATCTGAGTGTTCATTCCATGCTGAGTATTACTGTACGTAGCCAACACTCTGAGGAGTAAACTGGCAACTTATGCAGATTTACTAAGCTGAAGAACTCTGTAAGCATTTCCTCAGTGTCTCCAGGTACTACCTGTATCAGATTTACTTGAGATGCATGTTAACAACGCAGATTCATTGTCTTCCCTCAAGGATACTTTGTCTTGGGTGGCACCCAGTTGATTCTGATACACAGTCAACTTATTTATTATTTAATAATATTTTATTTTAAATGATTAGTTTAAATTATTTCCTTATATCTGTGGCTGTAACTGTTGTTTTGGGCAGGAATGTCTAATAATGTTTTCTGTGATAATTTAAAAGAAGAAGATTGGGCCGAGCTTCCTCAAACAGTTTTGCAAACCAGTTTTCTTATAGTCGGCAAAAGAGGGATAAGAATAGAATAATCTTTTCAGTTTGACATTTAATACAGTAGCCCCCCTTTCCACAGTTTCAGTTACCTGCAGTCAACTGTGGTCCGAAAACAGGTGAGTACAGTACAGTAAGATATTTTGAGAGAGCGACCACATTCACATAATATTTTTACAGAATATTGTTATAATTGTTTATAAATTAAACTTTATCATAGGTATACATGTATAGGAAAAAACGTAGTATACAGAGTTCAGTACTATCCGTGGTTTCAGGTGTCCACTTGGGGGGGGCCTTGGAACATATCCCGTGAAGATAAAGGGGGACTACTGTATAGGATTCTAAATTTTTTAAAATGTCAATATTTTTAAATCATTCTGTGTCATTTACATTTAAAAAGGAGTTTAGCCCCCTCCCCCCAAAAAAAGTTACAGTGCAGCCTTATAACACCAAGGTTTGGATCCCCGTATCGGCCAGCTGCCAACAAAATAAAATAAAAAAGGAGCTTAACATCCTGTCTAAAAAATATTCCAGATATCTCAGAACTTGATTATTGAGTTGACTTATGAATAGTTTTTATTAGGATTACTATTGTAAGTTTACTATTAGTCATTTTGTTAAAACTTGAAATATGCCCAGAAGATTCTTAATTCCAGAGTTCTTGAAGCTGGTTCAAATAAGGGATTGAGAATCCTGTAAGTGAGTGGCCAGTGTTCAATCAGAACTTCCAGCTGTTGAGCTGTAGCATAATGGCAGACTTCCAGGTATACACAGACAATGATCTTCTCTTACCACTGGGGCCACTGGGGCTACCAGCTGGCTACTAGCAGCCTTGTCCTTTTACTTTGGCTGTGTTATACAAAATTTTTTGTGTGTGCCATGATGAAAAAAATCTTGGGAAACATGGTTTAGCAAATTTAAACCTCAGGGCTGTTTAAGATAGAAATTCACTAACTGCCCCAGGATAGAAATTTGCAATAAGATTTATTGGAAGTGCGTTAAGTATTGGCTTTGTGTTGTAAGTTTCATTAAAAGGATTGTGGTCTCTATTAGTATTTGGAAGTTTGATTCCTTGGCCTTGCAAAGTGTGTTATATTTGCAAGGGAAGGACTGCTCCTCCCCACTTTTTAAACCACAATAGAGAATTATTTGGAATTTATTTATTTGTTTATTTTAAAAAGATGACCGGTAAGGGGGTTTTAACCCTTGACTTGGTGTTGTCAGCACCACGCTCTTCCAAGTGAGCTAACCGGCCATCCCTATATAGGGATCCAAACCCTTGGCCTTGGTGTCACCAGCACCACACTCTCCCAAGTGAGCCACGGACCGGCCCCTAGAATTTATTTTTTATGTTTTTGTAGGTATTCATCAATCTTAGGAATACTGGATCAAAATAAAATTCTGCGAGGCTTTATTGTTTGTGGAGAAGATAATTACTAGATAAATAAGTGATTTATGTTATTTTCTTTTGCCTCTTCAGGGTGTAATATTTTATTCAGAAGGCTGAGTTATTTCTGTTTGTTTGGTTGTTTTTTTTTTTTTTTTCAAATAAAATTTCAGGTCATAGAGAAATTGTCAGTTGATAGGCCAACATGACTGATAAAACTGTAGAGGTCGTGGTTGGTAAAAGGTGCATTCAGGACCAGATGGAATTTTTATTTAATGTTATGTCTGAAATGAGGAGGGAAAAGAGATAAGGAATGGCCTGTCATTTCATGAAGAGATGACTTATCTGTGTTAATGGAACAAGAGACAAGCTTAGATGGATGAATTGCCATTTTAACCATTGTCTTTTCCTATAAAACACAGAGTTGATGCAAAATTACCATTTTTACTTCATGGTATTTCTGATGAACTGTGAGGTTGGCAAATAATAGCAAGAGAAAAATGTACTACTTTTTTAGGAAATAGTACAATCAATTTATAGCTATTTGGGATCAGAAATGGTTTTCCTAGAGTTAGTTGGAAAAAAAAATCACTTTTGTGAAGTATCTGCTAGATTGAGTTAAACTTCAACATATTTTAAGGTCTTTCTCTTATTCCACATCTCAGAATATCTTCAGTTAAAGATAAAATAAGAAAATGGAGAGATGGGTTATAGTCGCTTAACCAAATTTTCAATTAATGAAGTGGAAGAAGATGCAAATTCTAACAATTCTCAGTTTTAAAAGGTTCTCTAGACTGTTGCCCTTAGTATGAAGTCCTGGCAGTGTGTGTGGCAGAGTGACTACCATGCCATGATTCATTGAGCCACAGGAGGATTTTGAGAGAGTGACTTTTGTCTTCTCTCTGTTCCATGTAGCATCTAGCAGAGTGTTACGCTAATAAGTTGCTTGATCATTATTGAATGAATACTGAGTTATGATCAAATAATTATGGTGTTTTAAAGGAGTTTTCAGAAGATATTTGTGGTTGATTTAAATAAATATTAGCATAATATATATGATAACTGCATATGTCAGTTGGGAATGGGGAGTGTATGGAGAAAAGGGAAACTACATTCAGTTTTATTTTACAGGCAGCTAATATGGGCCCTTGGTGGTTTTATTTTTAAATGAAACTGAGCCTTTAGAATTTTGAGCTTACATGTCAAATGCCTTGGAGGCAAGATTAGGAATTTCATGTCAGTAGCTTACATCTGACTTGTATATTGGAGGATATGATTATATACTTCCTTTTCTGCCCAAGGCACTATTTTTGTATTTATATTGCTTTCTGCAGGTTTACTTTGTTAACAGGGGTCTACTAGAAATATGCGAAGGTTTTAAAATATCAATATTTTTCATTTTTTTGCAACCTTCCAAGGCTTCCATCTTCATACCAGTGTGTAGTTCTAGCTGCCATCTACTAGCAAAAAACAGCAGTTGGGTTTGGGCAAGCCATGACCTTTGGCCTACACTTAGGTCTGCTGACCACCCTGGGTCAGGGAACCTACAACAACCCTAAAACTGACTTAGTCTAATTTAGTTCATGTTATTAACTCAAATTGAATTTGTCACTGAGTGTTGGAAAGGGATAGAAGGGATTGTGGGGTAGAGTGGGCAGGTTGGTGCCTTACAAAGAAGGTGTGTGAGTGTCCAGGGGGTAAGTTTTAACTTTCAGTTTTTCAATACCTGTCAATAAGTTTCAGCAAAGATCTGATAAAGAATTTTGTTGCTACTGTATTTCTTATATTCACGGTTGGGAAAGGTTCGTAAATAATATTCTTGTCCATATGCTCTATTTACATTTTTTAAAAATAAAAAATAGCTATATGATTCCTATGGATTTCCTGTTTTCTTTCCTTGAATTATTAAAATGTGTTGTATAGAACTAACTTTTTTTTCTTTTTCATTTCCATACAGGAAAGAGAAAAATATTGGTCATGTAATCAGTGTTACCATTTTTAACTAGTGTTTTGACTGAGGATTATTGTGAAAAATTTTACCATTTGCCAGATTCCTAATTAAAAATGCCTATAATCTTTTATAGGAATTTCAACTTTTGCAATTTGGTAATAACAGTTCTAGGTAAGTAAGAAATGAGAATCTCATACAGTTCAGAAGATCTAAGTTTGGTTGAGAATTTAATACTTTATCACCAGTAAGCCTTCCGATTTAGTTAATGCTACAGACAATAATGACTGCCCATGCCTACTGAGAACAGAGTTAATCTGTAAATCAACATTTCTGATGTTTCTCTGGTAGTTGTTGCAGGAGTCAGAAGTTAGGAACAAATCTAATAGTCTTTGTAAAGTCCTCTTTGTCATTTCACAGAAGAATGGCGTATAAGAGCAAGGCTTTCCTGAAATTTCTCTTCAACAAGAGGTTTAGCAGCACAGTTTTGTAGTCAGTGAGATATCATGGTGTGTAGAGAAGGAAATTAAACTGAATTATATATCATCATAATCTTAAGATACTATGACCAACTCCTGGACTAAAAATCTTTACATAAGCTTTCAGCAACAGCCTTATCATTTCCTTTGACATTTTTGTAGAACTTATAAAATTTATGATTGTCTAAGTAATATCCTCAGAATTAGTGGGTAAAAAAATTTATCATGAGCTCTCTTTATCTTCAATCAAATATAGTACTAGGGTATTTTGTACTTTGGGTAATAAAATCTAAACTTTATTGGACTGATAATAAATATTTTTTATATCATATATTTTACATTACATAGATGTGCGTGTGCATGAAATAAAAGTTTCACAATAAAGTGATGTATACTGTTTTCTAATCTGCTTGTTGTAGTCTATCCTTTTGCATTAAGAAAAAGTAAGAAAAGATCATGACACAACAAATTGATTTCAAGACCCACATATGTACCAATAGAGTTTTCTTTTCATCTAATGGTCCTCACAAAACCTGCTTTGTTTTCTCATATATTGAACTCTTTAATCATTTTTATTTTAAGAAGTATACAAAAACATATAGAACATTAAACATGTAGTTTTGTTACTTGCCTTTATCATTCGATTAAGATTATTCTCTGCCCTGGTATTGTTATCTCCCTATATTTTTGGCCCGACAGGCTTGAAAAGTTGCAAGGTGCCACTGGGGATGGCCAGTGAAGAAGATGGCCAAGATTGATAAAAGGTATCAGCAAACTGTTTGATCTGTTTTCTCTATCTCTCTGCTCTGCTAGGCCCCTCTATTATTTGGCATCCTTTTATCAGGCCCTATCTACCAATTCTGAGCTTTACTTTAAAATTATAGCCTGCTTTCCAGGTATGAAGTGTAGGCCAAGAATTAGACAACATGGTAAGTGGAGTGTTCATAAATGCAAGTAAGACTTGCTTGTATATCTATATAAATTTTTCTTTTAGAATAAGTATGCCTAAAATGAACCTCAGATAGCGATGTGCTTTTTCCTCCCAGTAATAATTATTGTTATCCTAAGTTTATATTCTTTTTCTTTTAATATTTGCCTTTTCTAAGTCTTAAGAGGTGCAAACTTAACATCATTATAAACTTAGGTTTTAGAAAAAGGGTTGTGGGGCAAGATCAGATCCCTTCTCTGTTTCACTTCAGGACTGAAAGAAGCAAAAGTGAGTTTTAGGCTAAGTTCCTTTTTGTGGATGATTTGAAATACTGTAGTCATTTGAACATTCAAATATATTAAGAACCTATGGTGTATAAGAAAACTAAAGTTTAAGCCTGTTCCCTAGAATATTTCTGTTTGAGTAGTCAAATTTTTAATAGTCTTGGATTAAATGTTCAGCAAGCACAAAATATCCATTAGGTAAAAAGTGAATGTAAAACTACACTTCAGTCTTAAAGTTTAATCTAAATAATCAGAACTCCCTAAATATTTACTGTACTTGTATATAATGTGTACCAGTGGCTCCAGATATCCTCTCCACAGAGATTCTAGCCCTCAGGTCAAGTATTCTCCCACCCTAGTACAGACAGAATGTGAAGGGCCTCCATCCCTCTTTGAAAAGAACAGATACTGGGCAGCCCTAGACTGCTCTGTGGCACATTGGAAGAACAAAGGTGTCAGGCTTGCAGTTTTCAAACTCTGTAAAAATGACTTGTTTAGCTAAAGACACTAGTGGTTCTATTTTCTTAAAGCATCATGGGTCTTTGAAACTCTGATAAAACTCTGGATGGGCTCCCCAGACAAGTAGACATACATCCAATCCCTGCTCTAAGACTCCTAAGGAAATATAAGAATCTGCTTAGGGCACATCTGTTGAAATGACCCTCAGATTTTCCTGTATTGGTGATGAAGTGAGAGTAGGTACAGGAGGGACTGAAATAGCAGTTTCCTTTAAACCGATACTGTCATTACATTTTACCATGAATCCCGGATCAGTGTTTTCTTTTATTGCTATGGAAATTTGCTCAGAATGTGGCTAAGCTATTACCTGCTACAGGTGGTCCAGAAAGGACAGCCATTCCAGCGAAGAAACCAGCAAAGCCCAAAAACCTGTGTACTCCAGAATTCTTAGAAAGGTCAACCTGTAGGGATTAGAATTCAGTGTTAGCCATATTAAGAATGCAGTTCTGTAGAGAACTATGCCTACAAAGGGACAAATACTTTTTGTCATTTCAAATTGTGAACAGTTGACTTCTAAGGTGATTTGGGTGGCCTTTCACCTCCAATATTATCAAAGAGAGCTGAGGTCAAATAGGCAAGAGTAACTTTGCTAGGCAAAGTTTTTAGTTTATTAGTAAGAAACATTGGTTTTTGTTTTTAATCTTTTAGGTAGTTTGGGAGTACTTCCCCCCCCCCCCCCCCCCCCCC
>NW_007727003.1:329513-430976 GCF_000696425.1 Galeopterus variegatus | reverse complement strand
CCTCCCCCCCCCCCCCCCAGTCTTATTGCTCTTCTCTGTTAGGAAATGGTATTTACAATCTTATCTGACAGTGACATTCTTGACTCCACCTATGTCTGAATACTGACCACTGGTTTTAAGAAATCAGATACCACAAGGAGTTGATTTCAGCTTTAGGAAGTTTGATTTTTGCCCAAGCCTTATATAGTATCTTGTAGCACTTATGCTAATATTGATATCAGGCCAGAAGTTTTCCAGGGATTCTGTTCCAGCATTGAGGACCTGCTTCTAAGAAGAACCCATGGGGTTCTAAGGAGTTCCAAGAAGTCAGAAATAATTACGTACTTCATTTTCATTTGGGTCCAGGACTTTGAGTCAACTTTGGAGTAAAAATGTAGAGGAGGTAAAAACAATGTTCCTAAAAAGTACAGAGGCTCAAGGCAATAACCTCAACAAGAGAGAAGCCACACTGGCCAAGGAAAACCCTTTTTCTCTTGAAGAGTTCTCAGGGAACTCTTCAAATGAGTCTTAGAAGGAGCCAGAGAAATTTCTGGAACTGAAGGAGAGAAGTGAACACAAGCCTAACCTTTTGTGAGACTGATAAGCAAAATGGAATCCTGCTGATCCCTTTTTTGTTTTCAGTTCTTTCCTGTCCTATGCGGATAGTTTTCTCCCCAAGGTAAGATGAATAACTGGACAGGATATATCTACAGGGTTTCTGAGGCTTTTGGTATGTTTTAAATTACAAAAATGCAAAATATGTATTCTCTTTTGGTAAGATTGTTACTGATACTTGCTTTTGCTAAATAGTTTAACAATGTTATGAGTGTGTCTACTCACCACTACAGGAATTATTAGTGCCAGGTAACCACCAGCGAAAATGGAAAAGAAGATGGTGTAGGTCATAAGTAGTGGAAATGTGGTGGCTAATGGAGCAAGCAGGTTAGTGATGCCACAGAGAATGAGGTAAGACTTGTAGTAATGATACTTCTTGATCCAGTTTTTATCAGCAACCCATCCAGAAATAATCTGACTGACTGCCTCAATGATACCTGGAACAGTATTGGAAAAGTCTTATAAAATCTTAATTCCATTTTTTTAGTTCCTTTGAAAAATGTGAATAAGGCATATTTTTCCAAGTAATATGACCTCATCCTGAGGTCAGGATACGTGAGGGAAAAAATAGCTTCATTTGTCTACCAAATAGGATCTCTCAATTACTTACCTATTCCAAATACATTTAATAAAATACCAAAGGCTCCTTCAGAGTTGGGTAGAAGATCCATCAAGTCGTCAGGTGTTTTTTCTGACTGTTTGGAAAGCTCACACCACCAACCTGGGAATCCCTGGTTACAGAGGACCTTGGGCTCAGAAAGCCTTTCTGTCCCTTCCCTAAGAGGTCCTGCAGGTGAGGAAGTGAGATTTTTAAGACTAGTGTGCCCTCAGGTCAGTGTACGGTGAAGACTGGAGTATAAATGAGAAAGTCTTATGTTAAAAAAAAATTAAAAAATAAAGTAGATGTTGGGGACTCTTTCTCGTAATTGCATATGAAGTTGTGGAAATTAAGTCCTTCTCCAAAGGTCATTGTGCTTAATTTGAAAATATGTAGGAAGTCTGGAAATAGGAGATCATATTTTGAACATTGGAGCTGTGGTGTAACTTGAATAAAATTCATTTTCCACTCAGTTTCTTAACAGCATTCTTACTCTTTTCCTGTTATAAGCTATTGTAGCAGTTATGCACTGAGATTTTCACCAAGAGTAGTATGAGCTCCAGTTGTTTTGTACTTCACATTCTTCCTATGGTTCAAACATAAATTGCTCCATTAAAAAAGGGAATAAAAAATGCATACTACCATGTCTGTATCTGTTTTTACAGTTATTTCCTAGGGTGCATATTGAAACTTTATTTTATGTTCTTTGCTCCCATTAAATGGCCTTAACCTGATCTAGATTGATACTACCAGACATATTAGTAGAAAAAATTAGTTTGGCCAGGTATCTTTGTCTTGTGTATACAAGCTTTATTTGGGTGAAGTGGAGTATCTTTGCAATTGTAACATTTGAAACCGGGAGCAGTCAGTTTTGTAAGGGCTTGGTAAATCCACTTTTTGTCAGGAAATTAGTAAGAGAAAAGTTAATGTTGAAATCTTGAAAATTTCTAGATAATTAGAACAAAGCAGTTCCATCTCATCCGTTTTCATTTTTTGGCTCCCTTTTTGCCAGTTGAGAGAATGCATGTATTCTGGATCAAACATTCTGTCTGCAAACATTTTTGTGAATGCTCAACTAAAATGGTTGTTTTTATTTTTAATTTACATTCTAACTTATTTTAAATATCAGTCCATTAGTGAGTAGCCTTAAGTCATCTTTATCTGTCTTACTATGAGTTCCAACGAGAAAAATTCTTAGTTACAAATATTAATAAGCCATTATTGAATGCTTACTGTATGCATTATTCTAAACTCTACATACATTACTTTTTAATCCTGACAACCTTATGAGGGTGGGGACTATTATCCCTATATTACAGAAGAGGAAATTAAGGCACAGAGAAGGCAAGTAACTTGCCCAAGGTCACACTGCTAGGAAATACAGAGCAAGAACTTGAACCTGGGAAGGCTAGCTCCAGAACCAATTCTTTGAACCACTGCACTATGCTGTCTACCTAGGATTGTCTGCTTCCTAGAGTCGCTGTTGCCACTGAGCACCAGCTTTTTGAAATTCAGCATTTATTCAACAAATAATTCATATCTGCTGAGTCAGACACTGATATATGAAAATGAGTAAGACTTGGTTTGGGGTCCACTGTCTAGTAGGAGAGCCTGTGTGTAAGTTGCAGTGACAGATCTGTGCAGGGAAATGCTCTGGTGCTCTAGCCTCAAAAAACTTGCTTTTCCTGGCCCTCCCACAACTCTTGTTGTTTTTCTTCAGCTTTTAAATAAAATTTAATAAACTTTTGTAAAATTAAGTTCATTTTTCATTTTGGGTAGGAGGTTGAAGGTAGGCTACAGTTTCTTACCAGCTGCAGAAACGAGGTAGGAGGCATCCATGATTTCAATCCCCAGTGTTTTGGCTCTGGCTACCAGGTGAAAGGTAAGGATGAAATATGCTAACTGACTGAGGAGAAAAGACCAGGTAAATATGTAGAAGAAAGGATTCCCAAAGAGAGAAATATAGAGTTTTTGTTTGCAGCTCCATGAAATAGCCTTTTTCTGGTAACTTTCTTCATTACTTATTAGTGACAGTCTGTTCCTGTTAGGCCTATTGTTGAACTCTTCACTTTTATTTAGTGAGACTATTAAACTTTTAACAGGTTGCCCAGCTTTCTGCATAGTACTGTCCTTGATGGTAAACTCTTGTGTCTCATCGCAGTATGATGTTTCTGTCCCACACAGTTCCTCTGGACTACCTGCAGACAAACTGCTACCTTTAATATCAGAATTGTTCTCGCTTTTGATATGGATGGGTCTTAAGAGCATACTAGAAGGTACCAAATTCAATGCAATTGCTCCAAATAATATAAGGGCACCTAAATGGGAGAGAGAAATTGAGAAGTTAATAATAACCTCTTGGTTCATGATATTTTGTGTTTATAGGCTCAGAAGAGGCCTCACCACATAATCCAAAATTCTCGAAAACCTACTTGGCCCCCTGAATTTACATGAAAGCATTTTAAGTCTGTTGACTTATTTGTTAGCCATATACACTGTTGTATCTCTGTAAAAATGGAGTCCTTTGGAAATAGGAAACCAGGAAGCTGCACCAGTAGATGGGATGGAAGGAGAGGTTGTTATTGTGCTAAAGGAGAAAACAATAAAAGTTTTTCTTGGAAGGTGGGGGGTGACATTTCAAATGTTAAAAAAATTATAGTGTGTTTTAAATAAGGATTCTAAATATCCTGAAATGAGGGATTTTAGGCACAGAAAACAGAATTAGACAATTGGAATGATTTGAGAATAGCCTTAGAAAAGGGGGCAGCCTTTCATCCCGTGACATTTAAAAAATTTTCCTTGAAAGAAGATAGATGCTAGTCTTGCCTTTGAGGCTGAGTCATTGCTTGATTTCATCATGTCCTGATCAAAACTGACTTGTGTATGGTGCTTCTAGAGATAGAATGGGCTGTAGGCTCTGCTGTCATATCTTATGAATTTGTCAGCTGGTCCTATTCACCATAAGACTACTGAATAGTTTTTTTTACTCAGGAAAGATTAAGCAAGACTGCTATGTAGATAGAAATAAGCATATGAACACACACACACACACACACACACACACACACACACACACACACACACACACACACACACACACTTTTTCCAGTAATTTAAGATTATTTTAATCCAAATGTTATCTCAAGTACAAGGAAAATTGTGGGGTGAATGGTTTCTATTTGTGCAAATTTATAGTTGACAGTATATACAAGATTATTAAGAAACAATCATCCTTTTATTAAAGTATTTTTTTCTTTTTTGTCTATTTTAATAAGTCTGATGGAAGAGGCAGTTTTTAAGTGCAAATTTTTTTCTTAAAGGGAAAATGTGAAAAGTGAATGCTTTGGTGGGGGAACGAGAGGAAGGGGGGAGCCTTGTTTCTCCAGGGTGTCACTTTTATTGCAAGGTGTTTCCAGCTGCACTGAGTGCCCTCCATTTCCTCAGACATTGAACACTATGGTGAATTTTGAGTTGCTTGAGTGAGTTAGCAAAGTCTGCAAGTATTTTAAGAGCTCTTCTGCTATGTATTCTCCAAGGAAGAAGAGAAGCATGTTTACTTTAGAAATCATGCTCATTTCCTCTCTGGCAATACCTTGTGAAATCATTTCCAGTCATCAAAGGGAGAGAGATGAGCATTAAATCTTGCAGAGTTGATAGTTCAGAAACTTAGAATGACTCACCTGTCCAGTCGTATAGGTCTATCAGGAATTTTGTAAAAGGTGCCAACAGAAACGTCAGTCCCATTCCAGAACGGGCAATAGCTATAGAAAGAGCTAATCGTCTTTTGAAGTATTTGGTAGTTACCACAGCAGCTACTTGGTACAAGAAAGCAAAACCCACTCCTAAAAGAAAAACAATAGTTTGGAATCGCTTTCACATTACGTGAATTAATGCCAAATGAAATATTCTGGATCTGAGATGATATAACTAGGCCCTTTGGACACAGGGACAGTAGAAGAGAAGGTTCCTTTTCCATCTTTTATAGTTTTGTGTTTACAGTGGACTCACCAGGTAAAAGTCCCATAGTCACACAAAGAAAGGGGATACTTGTAGCCCAGCTGCTGATCATATATCCACCAGTAACAAGGAGAGTCCCAAGAATGGAGGTAGTTTTTTCTCCAAGTATGTCACAAATAATGGCAGCCAGGGGACCTTAGGAGAAGAAAGAAAGGCAAATACTACATAACTATGCTCTGGCATGCCTTATACTCTGATGCATGACTTAAGTTATTGAAGAAGAAAAAGAGGACTCGAGTACTGTGTATCCTTCAAAAAATGTGTACTAAGTAGTACCAGTCCCACACTATTTTGCTTTTTGGAAGGAGAATGAAAAAAAAAAAAAAAGGATCGTAAATATGTAAGCAGGTTTGGAGAGGAATCCTATGACTAGAACAAGGTTGAATCACTAATATGCTCCTCCACCATATTACAGCTCCAAATAAAACTACAGGATGAGAAATTGGTTCTATATTTTGTTTTTGGTAAGCTTAGATGAGAAGAATTTCATGGTCTGACTTCCAGGTTGAGAGCCTAGCTCACTGAACCTATATTAAGGCATTACCAGATTGTGGAAAGAAACAAGGCATGAAAAATTGAATCATGGAATTAAATAGTTCAATTAATCAACTTTCTTTGTTTGAACCCTAGTTTTCCCATTTTAGTTACCAAGGCAAGTGGAGGCTAAACACTGGTTCCTTACTTTCTCAGTATTACATACTAGTAAATGAACCTAAATTTTAGCAATGCTCCAGTCTTAAGTGACTGACAGAGGAGTCTTCTTGGAATTGCCCTTGTGGTCCTTCTCCTTGTACAGCAAGTTTATTGCCAGCTATATACCTGCAGAAAAACGAAGTGATGACATGATGGATCCAATCCAACCAGTTTGTTCTGAAGTGCCTTCAAACTCTTCTTTAAAGACCACAAAGAAAATTGCAAAAGTCTTGATCATTCCCATCACAAACACATTTACCTAAATCAAAGCAGACCAGAAGTCAGGTGAGCTATTACAGAGGAAGTTACATCTATTAGAGGTTATGATTCCTCCAGTGTACTAGTATTTGCCAGTTTAATTTATTGGTGGTTCTTTATTATACATCTTATATTTTATAGAGGAGTCATCCTTTTAGGGTGGCTAGGAACTTTACATAAAAGCATCTCATTTAATCCTCATCTCAAGGCTACAGAATAGGTTTGTAAGTATTTTATTTTGGCTCAGTTGGTTAGAGCATGGTGTTGATAACTACAGGGTCAAGGTTTCAGATCCCAATACCTGCCAGCCACCAGAAAAAAAAAAGATCAGGAAGTTGAAGTTTAGAGAGACAAAGATTTGCTTAGGATGCAGGTGCTGAGGTTTGAACCCAGATGGACTAGCTCTAGACCAACTAGTACTTTACAGTTGTTAAAATAGCATCTATTAAAGACAGCTAATTCTAGTTACCTTTGTGGGAAAAAAGCGTTTGTGAAAAAAAGAATTAGTCTGGGCTGGCCCCGTGGCTCAGTCGGGAGAGTGCGGTGCTGGTAGCGCCGAGGCCGTGGGTTTGGATCTTATATAGGGATGGCCGGTGCGTTCACTGGCTGAGCGTGGTGGAGTCCGCACCATGCCAAGGGTTGTGGTTCTCTTACCGGTTTAAAAAAAAAAAAAAAATCATGGGCCGGCCTGGTGGCGCACTGCTACAGTGCGCCGCTTGGGAGCGCGGAGGCTCTCCCGCCGAGGGTTCGGATCCCACATACAGACCGGTTCCGCTCACTGGCTGAGCGAGGGGCGGGCGCAGCACCGAGGGTTGCGATCCCGTTGCCGGTCCGGTACGGGTGTGACACTGAGGGTTGCGGTCTGTTGCCGGACACGAAAAAAGAGACAAGGAAAAAAAAAATCATATCAGTTTTTACTTTAGCTTTGCTTTAACTCTGTTCCTGAGCTGACTATTGTCCCTTACTTGATATATAAATAGGGTGACCATATAATTTTTCATCCAAATTGGGATACTCTTGAGATCAAAAGGGAGTGCTTAATTATGCCAGGACAGCAAGAGTTAACCAGGATGTATGGACACTTTATGGTTGGGTCTTGTGCCCCATCTTTTTCTCTGTCCCACCTAACCCTCCTTGCCTGCACACCCCCCCCCTCCGGGAATCGCTTCTTTTGGGGTTGGGTTTTCTTTCTTTGGAGTACTGTACCAACTTTTGTTGCTAGGAATTCTGATTAGCCTGGGGGCAGTGAAGAGCTATTGCTCTTTTCGCTTTTTGCTTAATGCCAAACTTTATCCCCAGCAGGGGTCAGGAGGGGGAAACTCAAAGGGAAACCTAGCCTGGGTCTGCTGTAACTCAGAGCCTAGGAGCCACCAAATACTCAATGTTTTCAGGGGCTTCCTAGCTTCCCCTTTCTTTTACTTGTTTCAGTAACATTGGCTTTTCCAGTCTACTTTCTCTGCTTTCAACCATGCCATGCATTGCTTAATAACCTCAGAACCCTGTGTTCTCTCTCACTGATTCCATTTTCCCTGTCCACCTGGTAAATATTTTTCCCTTGTGGTTCTGTACTCATGTCACTTGATACCTGCTCCCTGGACAATCAGTTTAATCAATTTAATTACCGCTCATTGATGGGGGTGTAGTTCTGATTATGCTCTTGCAATCAGCCTGCTTTGGCTTGCATCCTGGCTCTGCTTCCTACTAGGGGTGTGACCTTGAGCAAGCTGCTTTGCAGAGTTAACCTTCTTTTGTAAAGTGAGGAGAATGAAGATTACGTAGCTCATAGGACTCTGGTAAAGCACTTAATACTTGACACTTAATACTCAACTATGATTTTGTTATTTTTGTATTACCATTCTATTTTCCCAAGAGCTTCAGACTCATAACTGTCTACCAAATCTTTCCGTTATCCAGTGCCTACTCTTTGATTTTTTTGATTAGTACCATTCACCCATTCACCTGAGTCAGAGACCTGCTTCCCATTAAGACACCTCCTTTCCCTCAAACCCTACCTTCTAAATAATCATCAAGACTTCCTTTCTATTCCTATCACTAGACTCTTATTTTCAGACCAATATTATTTCTTGTCTGGAGGCAAGGGACTAAGAATTGGTAGCAATGCTCAGTGGTTGCAAAAGTTGGGGTGGTGAGGAGGAAGTCCCTTAATATGCTTTTTCCCATTCTGATTTGACAGAAGATACAAAACTTTCCTTATTTAGAATGAACAATACTATGGACACCTGGGCTATATATTCAAAAATGCAAAAGACATTTTATCAGGCCCTGATTCAGGCAATTGAAACCATAATTTTCCTCGAAGGCACTTCTGTCAGGAAATCTGGCTAGAAAGTATAAATATACTCAAATCTCAACCTAGACTTATTTGTCTTAGTTCAAAATAGAGTGGTGATTATGTCCTCTTGTGAGCAAGGAACACCAAAATGAGGTCATTCTGTAAAATAAGTTTCCTTTTCTGTGGATGAGGGTTCTGTGCTGGCATCTGCAGGATACTGACCTCTGTGTTCTTAGCCACCTGAATTTGGCTAGCTACTGGTCCCCTCAGTTCAGAACCTTTCCTTTTTGGTCTGTCCTTGATGTCTGGGTGTGGTAGCAGTGAATGGATATGACTTGTCTCTAATAACTGGTCTGTCTTCCACTCTGTCAGGAAGGCCAAAGGCAGAGCTTTTGTTCCCCTCCCTTAACCCTAAACCTTCCAACTTTGTTTCTGTTTTGACTCAAAGGTATTAAAAATCTGTCCCGAGGTCTAGGTTTTCCCTTAGTTAACTAAGCAAACTACATAAATCTGTAATCCTACATAATCTCATGTGTAGGACCAAGCTTGGTGGTTTTAAGTCCTGTCACCAGAGTCCACATCAGACATTGTAAATGGGTTCACCCCAAAATAAAGCAAAAATCCTAAAAATTTTCTAAAAGTTTCCTCATTTCCTCTTTATCTTTAAGAGCAGTTAATTAGTTGAACTGGGTAGGAACACCTTAAGCAGGCCTCCCTAAGCAGGCCTCCCTCCCCCAGCGAGAGCTCCCTCACCAGATCATTCTAATTGTGTCCGGAAAGGGGGCTGGATCAGCCTCATGGCCTGTTTTGTATACAGAGCACTAGGCTTTGTCACAGTTACTTTTATTTAATATCAAATAGCTTCTTCCTACCCTGTGCCCCTCTCTAGTATCACCTTAGCTCTTCCTACCCATCATAGACAAACTTCTTTAAGGATAATCTTGCTCTTCTCTTACCAGTCCACTGGAAACTAAAGTCCACTAACTTCAGCCCCCACCACTCCACTGTGATGGCTCTTATCAAAACTGTTAGAGACTTCTTTGTTGCTAAACCAGTAGACTTGTGATATCTGTCATATTGGACCTCATCCACATCTGCTCATCACTTTCTCCTGGAAATTTCTGCCTTAGCTGCTGTGACATTTCTGGATTGTTGTTTACTTCTCTGACTGCTTCTTAGTTTCCTCTGGGCTATTCCACCCATCTCCCAGACATTGATTTTTCTCAGGGATCTGCCCTAAATCCTCTTCTTCCTTCTGCCCCAAAGTTCAAACTATCATGTATGCTGGTTACTCACAAATTTCACTATGCAGGTCCTGTGCTCCAGATGCGCATAGACAATGCTGAACACATTACTGGTTATAAGTCCCTCAGACTCAAGAGTGTTAAAAATTAAACCATGCAAGCCATCTTCAGATTTTCTCCCCGTCTTCCTATGTCCGCCAACTCACTGAATGGCATTCATCATCCTCCAAATTGCCCAAGCCAGCAACCCAGAACTCCTTGACTCCCTCTCTTTGCCTGACATCTAATCCTCTCCAAGTCTTACAGGTCTACCTCCTTGATATTGCTCAGATCTGTATTTCCTCTCCATCTATATTGTTACTGCCTGAATTTGGGGCCTTATTACCTGGATTATTGCAATATCCCTCCAGTGAATCTTCCTGCTTCCAGACATAACCCCCACTAATCCATTATTCACCCTGCAGCCAGAACTATATTATTGAAATGCAAATCTGATCCCATCACTCCTCTACTTAATTTTTCTCATTAGCTCCTAATAACCTCAAGATAAGAACAAATATTCTTAGCATGGCTTACAAGGCCCCTGCCCATCTCCAATTTATCACCTTTTCTCCTTCTGATTTGTTTATTCATAAATGTGTCTGTCAGTTTATCCATCCATATTGGTGCCAGCTATGTTCCAGTCTAGTATAAGAGCTGGACTTAATAGTAGTGAGTACGCACTGGTGAGCAACACAGATATGGTCCCTGCCCCCATGGAACATTCAGTCTAGTGAAACAGAATACAGAAAACAGACATACAAATACATAAAGTATGGTAAGTTAAAATGAATCCCTTTTTTTAAAGTAGGGAGGTCCCAGAGAACATTCAGTTATTTTTCACTCACCTTTTCAGGAGTTCATCCATTGTAGAAAAGTGCACTTGTAACTCATAGAGAAACAAAAGCATAGTCATCTAAGTGTCCACATTACCCCTGTGAGCAATTAGCTCCTGAGTTCATTGCTAACATTTTGAGGATCCAGTATATTTTTTTGTGTTTTAATAACCAGCATTATACTCAAAATATGGGACATTGTTTATTAATCTGGTTATTAGGCATTTTTTTCTTACCAGCAACTAAATTGGTCAAATAATTTCCTTTCATCAGAAGATGATGTAGGAAATGTAAGGGTGGTTACTGGGTTGAAAGGTGGGAGAACTACTGATCCTCACCAAGAGTTCTGCGAAGCCTATGATTTGGGGAGGTGGCCCAGCCACAGGAAGGGCTCTCAGACTTAGGTCATTCTTAGTTTCCCTATTTGTAACATTTCTGGGAGGAAAAAAGAGATTCCACACTCTGGCAATGAAGTTATTGTTTAACAAATAGTGTTCTATTTATTAGTTTTGTAGTACATAAATGCTGGGTAGAGACTTCTGCCCCGCTTTTTCTTTCTGTGTTACTATAAAGGAGGCATGATGTTTTCCCACCATTCTGTTTATAGAGTTCTTAGTTATCCACATTGTAGGCTACATGATCACTAACAGTCACCAGGCCTTGTGCTCCCCATCTCTGTGAGCTGCTTACTGCAGGGCTGAGCAGGGGAGGAGCATCAGGAGGAAAGGGACATTTTTGTGAGAACATCTCAAAGTTAGAACTTACCTGGGAACACTTAAGTATTATGGAGCTGGTGCCACTCTCTGCAGGGTCGTTTGGGGGCACAGCTGTGATGGCATTCACCAACATTGTAGAATGGGCATGCTGATGATGCCGATCACCACTGTCTCACATAGCAACCCCAAGAGCTTTTCAGAAGATGAGGGAAGGGCCGGCCTGTGGCTCACTTGGGGGAGTGTGGTGCTGGTAACACCAAGGCCAGGGGTTCGGATCCCTATATAGGGATGGCTGGTGAGCTCACTTGGGAGAGTGTGGTGCTGACAACACCAAGTCAAGTGTTGAGATCCCCTTACCAGTCATCTTTTTAAAAAAAAAAAAAAAAAAAGATGAGGGAAATAATTTTAAAAATGGAATGCCTAGTCCAGTTGCTTATGGATAAAGGAGAAAAATCAGGCACCCATTTCAGAATCCACATCCTTCTCTCTTTCCAGACATATCAGAAATAGACATTGGTCTAATTCTGGCATAAGTTATAGTTAATGGGAATGGGTTGGGAAGTGAACAGCAGCCTGAATGGAGAGGAAATGTTCCCCTCCCCTATCAGTGAAGGGGGCTGCTTCCAGCAGTTTGCATATATGCCAGGCTGAGCTGGAGAACCTATCTGCAGAACAATTTAGCACTTCTTAGTGCTACTTCTGGGATTGTCCCCAAATCCTAATTGCCATGCTGCCAGGGCAGAACTGCTGACTGGAGAATTCCTAGGTTTAAGGGATGGTAGGGAGGAAGAGCATAGAACTGAATATGAACATTTCTGCTTTCACTCAAGGGGGATATTTTCAGCTTTTTCCTGGGTTCAGCATGGGCCTCTGACTTTGGCAATTATTGACAGTTCCTGGCCTCATTCTGCCCCCCTTTTTACTCAAATGCCAAGTATTTCCTTAGTGATCTTGTTAGGCTGCTCTGAGCCTTTCTCCAGAGAGCCTTCTTTCAGACAGTAGGAAAGGGGAAAGCAACTTCTTACCAGGAAAAAATGAAGCACAATCATCCATCCCCATCCTCCATCCAGTGTTTCAGTGTAAGATTGGGCCTTCCCCTCCTTCTTCAGCATGATTCCTCTTTTAAATGTGGAAGATCCCTGTGAGAAATCCATAGCATAGTTGATTCAGCTGACCAGAAACTGATCTAAACTTTTAAACTGTTTTTTTTCTGTAGTATAAAACCACTTGTACCATAATTTTTTTAACCCCTTAGTTACACATGAAGTCTGCCTGATGTAACTAAGGACTAAGTTAACTACAAAGCCTGATCTCACTGATTGTGGGGTGGCTGCTCCTAGAACTGTGCTCAGTGTCCTTCCTGCCAGGTCTGCAAGTCAATTCCTAGGGGAAGCTGTGCATCACCCTCCTGGTCAGTGCTAAAGTATTTCGGAGTGAAGTGTCATAGTGTCTGCAACCTTCATACAAATGATTCAGCAGATGCAAAAGAAAATGTTGATATTCTGAGGGGGGCGTGAAGAAGTCATTTCCTACTGCCAGGTTGAAGACAGGCCATTACTGGAAAGGAGAATTAGCTGACAGGTTATGTGGAACGGCCATCTGGTGAGTAGGCTCAACTAGGGGAGATGCCAGTCATCCAAGACATAGAAAACTAACCCAGCACACACTCCCATTTCCATCTTACCTTTGATGTGGTGTTCAGCAAAGGAATTCTCCATAGATGAGGCAATTTAGGAAGAAAAATACTATTTTTTTAGCGTGTTACTCTTGCTATGGCATTTCATTCCACTACTATGAAAACAAGAGCGTTGTGAGAGCTGAGGAGGGCAGAGCTAATTTAGGCACGACTGCCAGTGGACTTTACTTCCTGAAGGGAGGAGGAAAGGCTGTGATTTGACATCATCTCAGGCCCTCCACCCACCCTTGCTCAGAAGGTAGAATTTTTTACCGTGGCTCAAAAGCAAGCATTGGAGTAAACCAAGGGGAAAGTCCTTTGCTGACTATGCCCAAGGCAGGGGGATGGGGCCCCAGAGATAATACATGTGTCTCTGAAGTTCCTCAGGGAGATTCTCAAACATGCTTACTTTATAGGAGAAAGGTGGGAAATTTCCTGGGCCACAAATGGCAATCTTCAGTAAGTTCAGTGTATTTGTGTGGCCGTTTGTGTGTTGACTAAAGATTCTGGTTACTAATTTGGAGTTCCAGGCTCCATTTTATTTGCTTTTTAGATATTGATTATCTTAACTTTGAACACCTCCCATGAAAGATGTATACTTGTAGTAGTTGTAATAATTTTTTTTTCCTTATTGCGTTTTGGAAATGGTTAAGGCAGAGTCTCCTAGAAAATTACTGGGATAATTCAGCTTTCTTTCCCCATTTCTTTCCTCTGCTCCACCCTCCACGTTAAAAAAATGAAATTGAGAGGAAATTGCCTTTCATCTCCCTTACACCAACATTCCAGATTTTAAATTAGTGTGTATTTTAGGCAAAAGTGTGTTTTTCTTGTTTTATCTGGAAAATCTGCACATATTTATGCATGTTCCTTTTTTAAAAACAAGGGCTCTCAGGCTCTTAAAACCAAACTCTATAATACTTTTTGATTAAAGGGCTTGCAGAAGGACAGTTTCATGGTTTGGGAGAATGCTCTCCACGTGTAACCATGGAAAGATTATGCAATTATGTGGTGCTGGTGGTAGGGATCAAATAAACATTCAGAAGGCAAAAACCCAAAGAGAGAAGATGAATGCTTTTTAGAGAGCTGTTTGTAATTACTAACACATTCCAGAAAGCATTTTTAAATAAATATCTATAGGATGATTTTTTTTTTTTTTTTTTTTTTTTTAGGTGGCATGCTTGTTGCTCTTTTGAAGTGGGGCTGTCTATGACTCATCACACAATAAGATAAGCCTAGGATTTATATTGATGCTGAGGGCTGGGGTCAGATTTGAAATGTAGCAGAACAATGAGTCATTCATAGTGGCTAAGAGGGCTATAAAGTCCTCAGTGATGAACCCCTTCAAACATATCTTTCATACGTGTACCTTTACAAGAATCTTTGAGGTATGAGGATATTTCAGAAAGATCGTGGAAAAGTAGAATTAAAAAATAATTCACACTTTCTATGAACTTTTAAAAATACCCTCATATAGTGGGAAATGGCAGACCTGGTTAGAATCTCAACTTTGCCATTTTTTAACCCTGGAGACTGGGCAAGTTACCCTCTCTGAGTTTATTTCTAAAACTGCAAAATATGGCTAATTTTATTTTGTAAGGTTGTGAAGATTAACATATATGTAAAGTGACTGCACATTAATAAACCTACTATTGGTATTTGATTCATTAAAAATGATTCATGTCAATCAGTTGGGGCCTAATAGTAACAGCAAAGAATTCCTAAGCCATCTTTGGGATATTAGTTAACATTTTGGCATCTTTACCCAAGTGGCTTAATAAAGCTTATAGGGTCTTTAGCTAAACATAAATAGTTCCCTCAACCTCTGACCTTCTAATGCTTGGCCCTAAAGATATTTAGCAAGAATGCAGCATGATTTCCTAAGTTACCACTGTTACCCTCATTTCACTGCCAAATATAGCTCATGAATAATTTTTAACACTTGGGGACTTAGAGTTTAATATAGCACTAACATCTGGAATTAAGAGATTTTATTTTTAGCTGAATCTTTCCATCTTCGTTGAATCCTTGTGCAGAGAAGAGATAACACAGCTGGCCCGAGACTCCTGTTCCTTGAAAGGACTGCTTACAAGGTTGGTCTTTGGTGGTGATCTGGGAACTTACATTTCAGGAGGGTTCCCACCGTTCCCTAAATGATGAGTGGATCATTGTGCCTAAACTGCAAAAATATGGTTTATGCTGAACACTTGCTTTCCTTCTGAGAATCTGGAATTTTGATATGTATCAGGCAGGGGGTGCTTATGTGACCAGCCCCTGTATCCACTGAGTCTGTAATGAGCTTCCCTGGTTGGCAACATTTCACATGTGTTGTCACAACTCATTGCTAGAGGAATTAAATGTATCCTATTTGAGTCCACTGGAAGAGGATTCTTGAAAGCTTGTACCTGGTTTCTTCTGGACTTTGCCCCATCAGCCTTTTCCCTCTGGTGATTCTGCTTTTTATCCTTTCGCTGTAAATTACGTGAGTACAACTGAATGCTCAGTCCTATGAGTTGTAGTGAATCATTAAACCTAAGGTGTTGTATTAGCTGGGGTTCTCCTGAGCAAGAACTATTTTGGGGGGTTGGGGAATATAGAGATTGATGATTGATTTGCTATAAGGAATTGGCTCACATGATTGTGGAGACCAAGAAAACCAAGATCTGCAGTCAGCAAGCTGGAGATTCAGGAGATTCAATGGTGTAGTTCCAGTCTGAATCCAAAGGCCTGAAAATGAGGAGAGCTGATGGATGGTGTAAGTCCCAGTCCACGTCAGAGGGCCTGAGAGCCTGGAGAGTGAGATGCTGTAAGTTCCAGTCTGAGTCCAAAGGTAGAAAACTGATGTCCCAGCTCAAAGACAGGCAGAGAGAAAGAATTCTTTCTTAGGCTTTTATTCTATTTAGGACTTCAATAGATTGCATGAGGGCCACCCACATTAGGAAGGACAGTTTTACTCAGTTTACTGATTCAAATGTAAATATCAAGGAACACACTCATAGGCTAACAGTTTAAACAAAAATCTAAGCACCTCATGGCCCAGTTAAGCGGACACAGAATTAACCATCGCAGGATGGTTTTAGGAAACCCCCATAAATCATACCTCAGTCAGCCTTAGTTCTGTACAGCTGTCTCCATCCCTGAGCTAGCTCTTTACAGCACATCGTTTCATCAAGAAATTGGACACACTATCCTATTTCAAAAGGTTGTTGTGAAGAATAATAAGAGTGTTAATTTATTCATTGTGTTCAATAAACAGTTGCCTATGTGCCAGACACTGCTAGACAGGGGATTTGTGATAGGCAGAGGGTGGCACCATATGTGGCACAACGGGTAGGCAAGGGCTGGATCATGCAGGGGTTGAAAGACAGTGGTAAGAGCTACAAATTTTGTTCTAAATAGTGAGAGGCTCCTGAAGGTGGATTTAGCCTGTGCCTGGAACAGTGAGCACTCAATACAAGTTTGTTATTGAGCATTAGCACCAGGATGCCTTGTCAGAAATTTAATTTCGACAGACGTAGTCAAACCCAGTCATCTTTTCTCTGTAATCCTTCCCTCTATTTGAGTTGACTGCTTCCTTGTAAGCACCATTCTTCCTGTCTCCAAGAGAATTCAATCTTTAATTCTTCATTCTTTGTTCCCTTTCTGCCTGTTTATTTTGTCTCGTTTTTGATCATGAGCTAATTATCTTGTTGTGCCTATTTCTTCTCTAAAATGGGGATAATACCTAAGATTGAGGATTAAATGAGCTAAATGCATGTAAATGCTTAGCATTTAGAGAAAACTCACTAAAGATGGGCTCGTTACTTTGGGGTAAGAGTTGGAGATAGACAAGCAAGAGGAAATTTTTCTCCTTCAAAAAAATGAATTCAGCCCTCTCTGTCTTCTCTGCACTGGGAGCAGCTCTCCTGCCACAGCCCCTCACCCCCTGAAAATGTACACTTGCTCCAAGTTTGTCTCCATCTCCTTGGTCAGGAGCACCTCTCAGCTGCTGAGCTGACCACTGTCTGCATTGGGGTTGAAACGACCAGAGACACTGACAGATGAGAGCCTCAGCAGCTTGGCAGTCCCGTGTCCCCTGACCTCACTTATCCCTAGCCGCAACTTCCAAACCAGCACCATTTCAAGGGACATCGACACAGCAGCGAAGTTCACTGGGGCTGGGGCTGCCACAGTTGGGGTGGCTGGTTCTGGGGCTGGGATTGGGACTGTGTTTGGGAGCCTCATCATTGGTTATGCCAGGAACCCTTCTCTGAAGCAACAGCTCTTCTCCTACGCCATTCTGGGCTTTGCCCTCTCGGAGGCCATGGGACTCTTTTTGCCTGATGGTGGTCTTTCTCATCCTCTTCGCCATGTGAAGGAGCTGTCTCCACCTCCCATAGTTCTTTCTCCTGTGTCCCATCTGCCCTGTATGTTCCTTCTCCTATACCTCCCCAGGCAGCCTGGGGAAAGTGGTTGGCTCAGAGTTTGACAGAGAGAAGACAAATAAATACTGTATTAATAAGAAAAAAAAAAAAAGAATTCAGTTTACAGATTAATCTTAAAGCTTTCTTTTCTCTCACCTGCTCCAAAACCTACTGTTAACACGGTAATAGGATTCTTAAAAACCAGATATTCAAGTTCCTTGAGTTAGCTGCCCTACCTTCCAGCTTTTTCATCTACAGACCAAACTATAGCTTTTGCTGTTACATAAATACTCCTCTTGACTTATCCCATCTTTGCCGTTGCCATTTCCTCTGTCTGGAAACCCCTTACTCCCCTTATTCCAAGTATTCTATCTTTGGAAGCCTAGTTCATACCACAAAACTCTTGTTATTAGTTATTTATTCAAGTATTCAGTGCCTACTATGTGCTAGGAACTGTGCTTGAGATACATCTGCAGTTAAGACTCTTGCCCTCAAAAGGTATATGCTAGTGGAAAAGACATAAAACATATACTGTATGTCAGTATGGTGAAGACAACATACATACATATACAAGCTCAAGGGCTGGAGCCATGTCTTACTCAAAATGTTTATCCTCACATAGCACATATGAGGTACTCATACTTTGCAGATGAATAATATTTTTGGATAAATAACATTCTGGAGATCTTTTTTTAAAAAAAAAAAACGACCGGTAAGGGGATCTTAACCCTTGACTTGGTGTTGTCAGCACCACACTCAGCCAGTGAGCGAACCGGCCATCCCTATATGGGATCCAAACCCGGGGCCTTGGTGTTATCAGCACCGCACTCTCCCGAGTGAGCCACGGGCCGGCCCTGGAGATCTTTTTTTAATACTGTCAGATGTTAAATTGCTAAACAGCAACAGGAACTGCATTCAAATTCAAGAAATTGAAGTCTTTTGTGCCTGTTTGTACACAGTTCTGTTGTTGAGAACTATAAAGGTTGAAAAGATAATGTTGACTTATATTTTCAAATGGTAAAAGGTTATTTTCTGGCCAAACATGCCTATTTCTTTGATGGTCTGGGTGTTAAGAGTGCAGGTTCTGGGTTGGAGTCCTGAATTAAATGGTGACACTGCTAATCCCTTAGCCTTCATTACACAAATGTAAAATAGGGCAAATAAGAGTAACTATGTATAGGGTTGTTCATGAAAATAAATGAGTATATATTTAAGTGCTTAATAATATCGGCTATTATGCTGTTGTTCTGAGGTAGGAGTATATATGATTTAAATATCCATGGACACTTCTGTGAGAATATAGGTATTTCAAGAACCTTCTGAAATAGAAGTAAGTAGTTAGGAACAAAGACCTTTTTGGAAAAAATTACAATTTACTAATTGAAAAAAAATGAACATTTGATAAGAGTTTAAAGACTCCAAAAAAGATCCAAGCTTTCTTCCAAACAGATTTATCGAACATAACAAAATTCTATATATGAAGTGACCTGGACCTGCTGCTTCAAAAGATGATCCTTACTGACTTATCTTGATAGGTCAGTCCACAGACTGTTAAAAAGCAGCTGACCCTAAAATAGAAAAGTACCCAATGCACATTAAATGAATGGCCTAACTTTAATAGTTCTATAAGGTAATTAACACAGGTAGAATTGAGTCCTTATGACAGGCTGCTGGAGAACTGATATGAGATGTCAAGAGGCCATTTTGTGCACTGCCACTGTGATGCCATCATGTTTCTGGATCATAATGTTCCTGAAAGGCAAAGAGGAAAATATTCAGTAAAATATTGCAAGTGGGACTTCAGTGCAGGATTAAAGATGTTTGGTTTGGGATACAAAAATATTTTTCCATGTATAAAAGCACTATATGAACACAACAAAACATTTGGGAAATATAGGAAAGTATAAAATATAAACATGAAATGAATCCTTAATTCTTCTACTCATAGACAACCACTATTAATATTTTCCTGGTTTTATCTGCATGTACACTATATACATGTTTTTTCTCTTTTTACAAAACGGATCAAACTGTGCATAGTTTTGTATTCTGAGTTTTTCCCTTTATATTATTCTGAGGACCCTCCCTTGGAATAGCTTTAGTATTTTTATTACTTTAGAACTAGTTTTTATTCTTTGATTAGTCTTCCTTTGTGCTATTTATTACTTTCTTTTTCTTTTTTTTTTTTTTGTCCTTTTTGAGACCGGCTGCACTGCACTCAGCCAGTGAGCGCACCGGTCATCCCTATACAGGATCCGAACCCGCGGCGGGAGCGCTGCTGCGCTCCCAGTGCCGCACTCTCCCGAGTGCGCCACGGGCTCGGCCCAATTACTTTCTTTTTCTTAATGAACTTGGTAGTTCATGACAATTCTTCATCTAAATGTATTGTGGCCTGAAAGCACATTAGCTTTAGTGATCAGTCTATCTGCTCCTGTGGTCCAAAGGGTAAAAAACCTCCAAAGTATTTTGAATAGGGAATCACTGACAAACCCAGGGCAGACTCCAGTCAAGTTTCCCAGGGATTTTCCCAAACAAAAAGGAAGGGATCTGCTGACATCTACTCACCCATTATCTGATTCTAGACATACCACAGGAATATCAGTGGGGTCAGAGGTTAGCTTAGCTGCTTGCTGGGCTAGAACAGATATCACCCCAGCATGCTCATCTGATAGGGTCCCACGGCCTGGAAAATAGGATATCATGTTAACTGATTGTCCACAACTTAGTATAGAGCTATAGTAGGATCTCTCACTGAATTAGTCACAAAAAGAACGTTCAGTTCATGGTCTCTTAGGTTAAGTACTGACATGACAATGATTTTTCCTTAATACTCACTTGGTTACATCAGTGAGAAAGCCAGACAACAGTTCTTAATAAAGCCATAAGTGACACTCAGTTTTCAAAATCATTCCCATCGCCATCTCTAATTACCTTCCTAAGCATAAAAGGAAGCTGTAATTCAAGTCAATCTGAAAGTCAAATTCACTTTGGAGTCAATAAGGGCAAGAGACTCATTGAAACATTCATTCCTCATGGGAAATCTGATTTACTGAACTCAACCTCAAAGGATATAAAAGTCTTTACTCAGGAATTCAGATCACCTTGACAGCACATGTGAATATTCTGTAAGTAATTATTTCTGCTAGAATAAGCTGGCTGGCTGTTTTCTAAGGTCAACGGAACTGTCTTTCTACCAACATTAATTTTTTATATAATAACTAAAGCTGGATCCCAGGTACAAAAAGTAGTTGCTAAGTTTAGTTTACAATATATTTCTGTATTTAAAGGCAGCAACACAAGCTTAACTATTCCTGAAACTAAGGGAACGGATATGCCACTATGGCATGAACCTATGGATTTATTATTATTATTATATAAAACATTAACTGGCCAGACACAGTGCACTCTTTCGGGCCTTGAAGTTTTCTTAAAGGAGCTCATTTAGTTTTAGATTTCCACACTCGAATTTCAGCCTTTCCATCAGTGAAGTTGGCAAGTGCTTCAAAAAACTTACCTTTTTCCTCCCAAATGACTTATTTGTGTGTAAAACATAGTTGAGTTACACAGATTACCTCTTTCAGTTATCCATTCACCAAAAATTCAGCACTTTAAAATTCCTGCATTAGGAGTAAGAAGTCTTAGGTACTAGTTTTGACATTCATTAACTGCTTTATTTATTTACTTTTCTGGATTTATTTCCTCATCTGCAATTGCTACTATTTATTGAGCATTATGTCTAGGTTCTGTGCTGATTGTTTTACACATATTATATAATCTTATAGTATTGTGATGAAGAAGCTTTGGAGCCAGATACGAACTCTAACTCAACCACTTACTAGCTGTATGACCTTGGGCAAGTAGTTAAACTCTGTGCCTCGGCTTCTTTACTGCACAGGTCTGTTATGAGGAATAAATGAGTTAATATATATAAAGCACTCAGAATGATGCCTGCTGGCACATAATAAGAGCTCAATAAATGTGATTCTATAATTACTACCATTATTAAACAACAACCCAGTGAAAAAACTGAGGCTCTGAAAGGTTATTTTTGGTCCAAGTTCATACTACTAGCAAATGGAAGACCACATGGTTAAACCCAGGTGTGTCCAACTCTGAAATTCCCCCTTTCACTGCCTACTCACTTATTGCTAAATGTAATTGGATTAAAAAACAGCACCAAACATCTTGCAGGGTATTGTGAAAATTAGAGATAATGTATATAAAGCCTAGTGGTCCCAGCATATGGCATACATTCAATAAATGGTAACAACTGTCATTATCTAAAGTCCTTCCTAAACCCAATTTAAAATGATTCAAATACTATTTTAGTAGAAACAACTGTTTAGTGCTAGAACTGCAAGGAACATTTCTACCTTCATAAATATCAACTGAAAAGTTTCAATTTTCTAATCTTGTTATTTAGAGATAATCTCTACTCTCACAAAAGTATCCAGAAAGTGGCAAGCAAGGTAACAGGAAATAAAAGCCAGAGAACAGTATCACACCAGGGTCCAAGTCAACATCAGATGCCATGCAAACTACCAAAGGGTTGGTATGAGATACTTACAGCCCAGATTAAGTCCTTGTGAATCTGTGCACAGGACTCCAACGATGGATGGATTCTTCATTCTAATTCCAGGAACACAGAAGAGATGGAGCAGATGATGTGAGAAAATGGATTTAAAGAACTTTAACACATATAGGCTTTCTATGTACCAGGCAATAAGTGCTTTAAATCAGTGTTTCTCCATTTTGTTTTCATTATCGCCTACCCCAGAGAAAAATTATAATTAATTTAAGTAATTAGACCAATTTCTCTCTGATGAGAGAAAAACTTGTGTTAAGTACTGCTGAACTCTGGAGGGCCGCAAACATTGCAATATCTAGAATTTTTTCATTTTTGTTAAAAATGCACGCTTTAGTATACTAACTCATTTAGAACAACTGTTGAGAAAACTAAGTAACACAAGTAGCCTCCCGGAGGGGAAGTGAGAAGCTGAGGGACACTGGTGGGAGGAAGGTGTCTCTCTATATGCCTTCCTATACTTTTCCAATTTTGAAATTTACACAGATACTACTCATTCGAAAAATTTAAGGGATGATTTTTATCTCCTTAAGCAGTAAGTAACTGATAGGAGATACAGGTGTGTTTGTTCACATTGCAGGGCTCGACTCGGCACATCCTTCTCAAAAATTAACCCATTTTCTAAAACTCCCGAAGAACCGCCCTCACTTTATAGATTATTTCAACAGCATGAGACATCTTTAGCCTCCTGCTTGGGCCGGGAGACGCGCTGTGTGACGGAATATGCGGGGCCCGGCGGGATTTTAATTCCGGGTCACCCGCCCCGCCCAGAGGCCCCGGGGCTGGGCTCACTCGCTCATCCCGTGTCCCGGGTTTCGCGCGGCGTTCCTGAGACGCCCCGGCCGGCACTCGCAGTCCTCGCCTTTGTCCTCAAGTTCCCCCACCGTGACCTCGGGACAGGCCGAAAAGGACCGCAGTACTCACGTGTCCTCCAAGTGCTGCTCCAAGGTCGCCTCCATTCTACCCACCAGGTAACCCGGCCCAGGTTCCCGCAGCTCGTCGCGTCCTTCCCCCACCACAGGCCTGGGTCACATGATGCAAGCGGGGCGAGGACCGGGACGGAGCCGCCAAAGGGACACAATTCATCGCGGCGCAGTATCCGCGTTCTTTACCAAAAAACATCTCTGCGCTTCCGCCCCACAAATCCCGTCCAGGAGTTGAACTGCCCGCGAAGCGACCGGCGAACTGACCCGCACCCGGCTCCCCTGCGGATACAAGCGACGCGGATTATTCCCTGTCCGGGAGAAGGGTCCTCAGTGCCTCGCTCCCTAGCCTGGCCCTTTTATTCCTTCTGTTTGCATTTCCTCTCCTGGCACTTTGTCTCAGCGATTTTTAACCTTTGGATTCCGGTTCAACAGACTCCGAACCTTAGGGGCCAGATCTTAAGTTTTACAATAACCTGGCTGGTCGGCGGGGTCTGATCTAGGCGGAGGGCAGGTACGAAGAGAGAGACAGGACCGCTGGGAAAGGGCCCACAGGCGTGTGGGGGTAAGACATACACACAGGCGACTAAATTTTAGGACGAGATGGAACAAGGTTGCAACTCCTAACTGGGTGTTGGCAAGGTGTTGGAATTTTAACGAAGACATTGGTACTTCCTATGGCAATGACTCAGGAAAGTTTTGGGGAAGAAAGTGGCCCTAACTGGTAACGAATACTAGGTAGGACTCCTTAAAAATAACGTTAAAATTTTAATTATAAAAGCAATGGTAAAAATAAGGGAAACAAACCACCGTAGTCCCACTGTGCAGAAATGACTGTTAATCCCTTGGAGAATATTCTTTCAGATAGCTGTCTTTGCAAATGTACACATTTTTTTTTCTTAAGCAAAATTGACATACATACTGGACATACAATTCTATAGGTGGCTTTTTTTCACAGAATTTAGCATAAATGTCTTTCCATGTCACTAAATATTCATTTACATCCTTTGTAATAGTGAAATATTCCATGTTATACATATACCTTAATTCATTTAACTAACCCCTTATTAATGTAAAGTTAGGTTGCTTATAGTGTTTGGGGTAGGGGGCACTATTACATTGCTGGGCGAATATTCATATAGTTAAATATTTGTGCAGTTTAAAATTTTCCTTATGATAAGTTACTATAAATGGAATTACTGGGTCAAAGGATACAGTCATTGTTAAGACTTTTGATATACACTTAAAAATTTACCTCTAGAAAGATGATGCCAACTTACACTCAGGTTGGTATCATTTTGATGAAAATGGGAGTATATCGACAGGCTCTCCTTTCCCCCATAAGCCTCTACCCACTCCTGTGCATCAATCCCAGTACCAAGTTTCCTCCAGCCTTCTCACCTATAGCTTTTACTTAGTCTGCTTTCAGATCTGGGGCCCAGCTCCGAGGCTCTCTGGACTTGAATTCACTCTCTCTTCATTCCCTCGCTGTCTTAGTGAAGCTTGCAGCAGCCTTAAAATTCCAGTTCGAATATTGTAATTCAGGGATTTTGGACTCCTGCTCTAGAAAAATTATTTATTATGTGAGGGGTAACACAATATGGGCCATATAAATTTTAGAAAAAGCAGTTTAAAATTGCCCTTAAAAGATAGTATTAGAAAACATAAGTACTGAAGCACAGTTTGTGCCAATTGTCCCGGGAGCCAGCCTGCTTCCTGCCCGCGTGCCCGAGGAAACTCGGCGCTGCAGTACCGCCCCCTTGTGGTCCCATGCGCTGTACAACTTTGCTGGGCTAGGGCTTTTCAGCTCTGGTTTTCAGTCCTCCACAGCACTGTCCAAACAAATATGTGAGCCACATCTGCAATTTTTTTTTTTTCCTTTTTGTCTTTTTTCGTGACCGGCAACGGATCGCAACCCTCAGTGTCACGCCCGTACCGGATCGGGACCAGCAACGGGATCGCAACCCTCGGTGTTGCACCCGCACCTCGCTCAGCCAGTGAGTGGCCGGTCTGTGGGATCCGAACCCTCGGCGGTAGCGCCACCGCGCTCCCAAGCGGCGCACTGTAGCAGTGCGCCACCGGGCCGGCCCACACATCTGCAATTTTTTTTTTTTCCTTTTTGTCTTTTTTCGTGACCGGCAACGGATCGCAACCCTCAGTGTCACGCCCGTACCGGATCGGGACCAGCAACGGGATCGCAACCCTCGGTGTTGCACCCGCACCTCGCTCAGCCAGTGAGTGGCCGGTCTGTGGGATCCGAACCCTCGGCGGTAGCGCCACCGCGCTCCCAAGCGGCGCACTGTAGCAGTGCGCCACCGGGCCGGCCCACACATCTGCAATTTTAAGTGATCTGGTGTCCACAATAAAAACTAAAACTGGTGAAATTAATTTAAATAAAATTTTATTTATCCAAACATAAAACCAAAATATCATTTCAACATGTAATTGATAAAAAATGCTAATGAGATTTTTTACATTTTTTTTCTCCCATACTAAGTTGTCAGAATTCAGTGTATATTTTACACTTACAGCACATTTCAATTCAGTGCTCAATAGCCATTCGTGGCTAGTAGCTACGGTATTGGCCAACGTAGCTCCAGGGTATCTCAGATTATTTCAAAGCCAGATGATGAAAGGATTCTTAGAAAAGATGTTGTTAGACTATAAGGAAGGCTTCTGAATGGAAAACAAGAGTAGGAAGAAGGTGATAACAGGCCCACAAATCCATGCCACACAGAAGGTGAGAGGGCAGGCTATTCCATACCAGCCCTTTGTCTCTGCTCTGCTGCCCTGTGCAGGCAGGCAGAGGAAGGGGCAGGCGCTGGGGGCTGGGATAGTGGTTGGAAGAGGTGTCTGACCCCTAACTGTTTTTTACTTTCTTTAGTTTGGGGGATGTTTGATGATTTATTGTTAGTTTTGAGGGCTGGTAACCATTTCTGGGGTGACAGGAGAAGTCCCAGGACACATATTAGAGCACTTGCCTCATTGTATTGTAATTTTTTATATGCTTACTTTTGAAAGACAGGGAGAGGGTCTTTTCCGTGTGTTCATCCTGAGCACCACAGCACATAGGAATACATCAAATATTCATTGAAGAGTCTTGATAGTGTCTTTTGGGAAAAGGACTCTATGTAATGTAAAGAACCTTTAGATCCTGCACTTTAACCACCCTTATCCTCTTTTTCCCTTCTTCCATAAATAAGCTCTTGGAAAATGAAAATCCAGGAGAGTCCAACAAAGAATGCCCATGCCCACATGTCCCGACTGGGAAGTGGGAGATGAAAAGCAGGGAGGGGAACCTAGACCTTACACATCATCTAACTGCTGTTGGCCCAAGAGACCCTAACCCCTCTTCCCTGACCCATCAGAAGCAGAAACCTCCTGAGGGGCGTCCATTTAAGAAGTGCAGTTCAGGGACTGGCTGGTTAGCTTAGTTGGTTAGAGCATGGTACTGATAACACCAAGGTCCAGGGTTCGATCCTTGTACTGGCCAGCCGCCCTCCCCCCCCCCCCAAAAGAAGGGCAGCTCTGGTATAGGGTCTAGCTTTCTCTGGGTGCAGAGGGCTGTCTGCACTGGGTGGAGGGTCACTATTCAAATGCTTAGGGTCACAGTGGAATGATCCCTCACATGCCACCAGGGGGCACCAAGGCCACAGAAAACATTGCTCAGATGGAAGTTCTGGGGTGAAGGAAGGGATCCACAAGTCTACTGAGCTGGTAGAGCATGGTGAGGATAGCATATGCTAGATCAGTGGCCTTGGAGTCAGACAGATGGAGATTTGAATCTTGGCTTGGCCACTGACTACCCATGTGACCACAGAGCCTCAGGGGGCTCATCTGTGATGTGAGGGTACCGTTATCTGCCTCATCAGGTTGAGGGAAGGATTACATGAGATACTTTATGTAAGAGGGGTGGTGTATTGTGGGAGTCAGTAAATAAGCTTTGTTAAATCTGAGTAAGAAGGCCTGTTTGTTTCCTCAAGTTACGTATGATGTAGGTGAGTACACATGAAAAAATAACAGTTCAATGACGGTGAGAACAAATGATTGCTGTAGAGCTCAAGTGGTCTAGTGCTCATGCGAGAGGGAGATTGCAGGGCTAGATTTACGTGGCTGCTCCATAAGGCTTGCTAAATGAGATAATTCTATCATATTATTTTTATTAGACTTTTCTGTAGCATAAAAATTATAAATAAAGTGAGAAAAAATCACCTGAAATTCTAGCCCTGCCAACACCTTAATTTTGAACTTCTGTCCTCCAGAACTGTGAGACAATGAATTTCTGTTAAGCCACCCAGTTTGTGATACTTTGTTATGGCAGCCCTAGGAAACCAATACACTAATATTTATGGATATAAATAAAGTCTACAAGTTAAGGATATAACAGACATTTGACAGCCCTTCATTAGTAAAAGGACTGGTTGGGAGGGTCACCCTTCCAGCAGCAAAAGGATAGGGCACATAATCTTTGCACTTGCTCCCAACATTAATATTTAGCTAAGATATTTTTCTTTCATTGGATGTTGGCTGTCAATGGTGGCAGGACCATTTGACTGTGACCTTCTTGAATCTGTTTTGTATCTCTGAGCCTGGACTATAGAAAGTGCTTAATAAATGTGTGTAGAGGGAATTAGTGGGAAAATAGGCTCCTGGCCACTCTAATCCAACCCTCTCCAAACAGTGGGTTGGGCAAGGGAGTAGGGTATGGGTTGCCAGTGGATGGAAGTTGAAGTCGGGCACTCTCTCCTAAAGTTTAAAGCTGAGCCCCAATTCTGGAAGACACGGTCAAGATATATTTTAGATGACTCAGGGTAGGCTAAAAAAGTTCCAGTACAAGAAGCTATTTTTTTTTCTGCTTTATTAATTTTGCTACTGAGGATAAATGAGATGCAGACTCTCATATCCAAGTCTTCATTAGATGCCCAGTTAGTGCAGCCATGACAAATGGGAATGAAGCCCTTTTGAATAAGAAAAAGATCAACCCAGTATAAAAACTTGTAGACGGAGAAAAGAAAATTTAGAGGAGCTGGTAAAATTCCCTAACCTTAATTAGACTGTCCACATCACATACCAAGTCAGACTTAATGCCAAGATTTGTTGGCCTTGGAATTGGGTAAATGAAATAAGTGCTTGCAAATGAATGGAAAAGAAATTACCTGTGTTAAAATGTATTTGGGATGCAGGCCTCTGCACGCTGAGTCTTTTAGCTGAATGAGACTTACAGCTTCTTTTGCTCCACATCGCTCTCCACCTGACAAACATGCATCCCCTAAGTCCCAGGTGGGTTTCTCTCGGCCCCAAGAGACCTTGTTTATGGGGTAACAATGTACCATTGTCAACTATCTCTGTTAATGTCCTGGAAAAACCTTTCTTGGACAGTGAAATTCTTCTTTGTGTCTTTTTTTCACCATATGTAAGTTTGTTAAGGTGTTACTGGTTCTTACCTCAAAGAAGAGAATGTTGTGGAGACAAGATGACCTGTTTGGTTCTGCCAACTCCACCTTGGAGAGCAGAGCACAAAGCTTTCTTCTTGACTGCTACAGTCTACCTTGGAAATCATGTTTAGCTTCCGGAACTTATCTATTATCACAACACTTAATTGTCCTTTTGTAAGACCTTGGACAAGTCCTCTGATGCCTTGATAATCTCAGTTTTTCCCCACTACAAATGAAGGTAAGAATAGTACCTACCTTGTAGTGTTGTGATAATTCCATGAGACTGTGCATATGAAGCCCCTAGCTCCATCCCTGGGACCACTGCAAGTGCTGAACAAATGAAAGGTGCTATTGTTAGGGTCCCAGGAAATTTGTAGCTGAGGCAAATTTGAATTATACTATATCATTCAGGGTTCTTAGCTGCAAGTAACACAAGCTGATTCTGGCTTACAGAAAGGAAGTTATTAAAATGACATTGGGTCGCTTGTGGAATTGTTGGGAGAGCTGGAGAGCTCAGTCTAAGCTTCCCATGTCAAAGTCCCAAACTACACATGAAGAATATGCCCCTGCCCCTGGCCTGACTGCATCCACAACTGCTTGCAGCAGCAGGGCCACTTCTGTGGCAGGAACATAATCCTACAGCCACTGTTTCTCCTGAAGCCAGATACCTCTGCTACTGCCCTTGCCAGAAAAGTGGAATTTTCCCAGAGCTTCTGAAGTCTTGTGTAGGTAAACTTGAGCTATAGAGCCTGGATCACATGCCTGGCTTTAGTTACAAAGGAGGTTGAGGAGGAAATGCTCTACTTTCTATAACTGTCTTGAAAATGCCCCAAAGACAGCAAAGCCATTCATATAGGGCTGGGCAGCAAGAAAGCACTCTAAGTGTCTCCTCCAGAGGAATTCTTGCTTTGCAGGAGGGAGAACTCAGGTAGGTCATCCACAGCGCTTTCCACAACTCAGAGAGCAACCTTATTGGGCAGCATTCTGCTCCGTGGCAAAGGGGAAGGGAGTGCTTTCTCTCTCTGCTGCATGAACCTAGTCTTTCAGGGGATGTTAAATAAAAATTATAGGAGGCCATTATTTTGGACTAAGCTTCTGCACTTGGCCTCTGCAGACCAGACTAAAAATCAAAATGGAGGAATCCATGCTAAAGTTCCATGTTACCAAAGCCAACTTAAGTTGTTATCTGACCTTCCAAGAAATCAAGAAAGATAACAGCCAATTTCCCAAACAGGCCTCTTTAAATCAGTAACAGGCATGATAATGAAGTTTCTTCTGCTTTAAGCCTTACACAAAAGAAGTAAACTGATGTTAACCAATCAATTATTTTTCTATTCTGTCTCCCTGTTCCTACAAGGAAAATAACTTTGAAATGACCAATCCAATTTTTGTTCTTTGTTTCTGCTTTTTTAGCCCTTTTTCTGTCTGTAAAGCCAATCTTTTGCTCAGCTCATTTGGAACACTTATTTTATTTTATGGAATGAAGTGCTGCTCCATTCGAGAATCACAATAAAGCCAGTTGAGATCTTTAAATTTATTGTAATTTTGTCCTCTGACAGGAATTTGAGAGTGTTGGTCATTTTACTTTGTGCTCCTAGAGATAAGAACCATATAAATGGATCTCAGAGTCTGCATGTCTGTCTACCAACTTCATGCCGTGGCCGCACTGTAGATCTCCAGTTCCATTCTTCATCGATTCCTTACCCCTGGTTGGCCAAATTCTATGCTGGGAGCAATAGTAAATCAGGCAGGGCTTCCTCACTCAAGGAGCTTGCATTCTGTATAGTAAATGAGCTAGACTAGAGACAATGAAAAAAACCGAAGTTGAATTTTGGGTAAGAGAAACTTTTCAGACCAACAATTATTATCAATAGCAGCCTATATGCTCACCCTACTCAGAGCCTGGGGCCACCACTGGCGTTTCCAGGTGCCGGATCCTGAGGAGAAGACTCAGGTGGGACAGGCATCTGTCTATCTCCATGCCTTTCAGGGACAAAGCTGCTTCTAGGAGGAAGAAGAAGACAGGGGAAGGAGGGTGGAAAAAGAAACACCAAACTTTCAGCGTCAAGGCCTTTTCAAAACCTGAGTGTTTTGTTTTTATCCTTCACAGTGCCTAGAAAAGCATCTGGCTCATAGAAGGTATTAAATAAATATCTGTTCTATTAGTGAAGGAATTCCCCTTGGAACTCTCATAGGAATCTGACCCTCTCCAACCCTCCGTCTGTACATTATTCCAGTTACCAAGAAGCCAGTAGAAATGGGGCAATGACAAGTGTCAGCAATCGTGATGTGGCAGACTCTTTCTAAGTGACTTGAGTACAGGAGTTCACCTCTCTAGGTCTTACTTTTTTTTTTTTTTTTTGTCTTTTTTCGGGACCGGCAACGGATTGCAACCCTCAGTGTCGCGCCCGTACCGGACCGGGACCGGCATTGGGATCGCAACCCTCGGTGTTGCTCCCGCACCTCGCTCAGCCAGTGAGCAGGAACCGGTCTGTATGTGGGATCCGAACCCTCGGCGGGAGCGCCGCCACGCTTCCCAAGCAGCGCACTGTAGCAGTGCGCCACCGGGCTGGCCCTCTAGGTCTTACTTTTTTTTTTTTTTTCTTTTTTCGGGGCCGGCAACGGATTGCAACCCTCAGTGTCGCGCCCGTACCGGACCGGGACCGGCATTGGGATCGCAACCCTCGGTGTTGCTCCCGCACCTCGCTCAGCCAGTGAGCAGGAACCGGTCTGTATGTGGGATCCGAACCCTCGGCGGGAGCGCCGCCACGCTTCCCAAGCAGCGCACTGTAGCAGTGCGCCACCGGGCTGGCCCTCTAGGTCTTACTTTTAATACCTGTAACCTTGGTCAATTTCTTACTCAAGAACATTACATGTATTCATGTACTTAAAGATGAAAAAATCAATGTTTACAAAGCACATCTGTTCACACACATCATCTCATTTTAATCCCACAGTCATCCTGTGAGGGGTCTCTATCCCCATTTTGTGGATGAAGTAACTGAGGTCTGGAGAGGTCAGCTAATTTACCAAGGTCATAGCCATGGCCTTAGGACTCTGATAGGCTAGGGCCGACCACTTTCCAGGTGAGTTGGTCCCTCTGCAACTCTATTTTCTTAACCAGTTTAGACAGCACAGGCCTGTGAGCCAGTCCCATTAAGTGGCCAAGGGCTGTTTTCTCCCCGTCTCCCCTCTCAGCAACAGGAGGACTTATTCATGAGCCTCGTCCAAGCACCTTCAGACACCACCACACAGTAAATCAATTGCCACATTAGTTCTGAACCATCAGCATTTTCCCCCAGGAGAAAGTCAGAGGCAAGGAGACTAATGTCTTATTGATATTTTCAATTGCCAAAGGAGAAGTGCGAGATGGATATAATCCCATCTGCCAAGGTGGAGAAGGGCTGATTTGAAAACAGCATAGATTACTTTCAGGAGATAATACTTTATTACTCTCTGGACATGAGAATATGAAATGAGGACTAACCTGCTTTATGAGTTGGTGAAAACATTGATCAGCAAAGACAGTGTCTAGGGAAATGAACAGCAAGTTCTCTGGCCCTTGTCTTTTCCCCATAACTTTGTTTTTATATACACCTACCCACACAAATAGGACAAAACACACCCCTACCCCTCAAGAGATAGTTAACATTTGTTGAGGATCAATTATTGCCAGACACTGTACTAAGAGCTCTATATTTACTATCCAGAATCCTTAAGTGTTAGTGAGGTAAGTGATATTATTTGCACCATTTTACTGATATGGAAACTGAGGCTTCTAGAAGTTGACTAGCCCAAGGTTTCCCAGCTAGTGAGGGTGAAATCAGATACAGGCTGGCTGACACCAAACCTGCCATCAGCCACACACAGTAAATGCAGACTGCTCACCCAAAAGTGGCCCGGTCAGCCTGTGCTTCTATCCATGCCATTTACTCCTTAATTGGCCAGCCCCTTAAGAAGCCCAGCTGACTCCTGGGGGAATGTGCCCTTGTTGCAGAGGCTGTACCACATCTGAGGGGCTGGAATAGCTGGAGGCCTCAGCTGGGGAGTCTGGACAGCTGAAGTGGCGGGAGCAAGCCAAAGGCCATGACTCTCACCAGCACGCAGGGATCTGTAGGCTGAGGTGCCTCTTGGTTGCTTCTGTGCATGAATTTCCAGTGGAGGAGGGGGAAGGCCAGCGACAGTCTCTGGGCCAGTCAGAACCTGGGACATCAGCGTTTCTAGCCACAGTACAGGCTGCTGTGGCCTCCGAGAGCCTCAGAAGATGCCATGGCTGTGGATTAGGAAGTCTTGGGGACCACAACAATGTGACATCAAAAACCAAAAAAGGCATGTGTGCACCTGAGATGCTCAGAATACACAACCAGGGGCAGAAGCACCATCCAGAGTAAAGAGCCCCCAGAGAGGGCTTTGCTTCCAGCCCTGGCCAGGGGTGTATGCTGCCGAAGCAAAGGTCACTCCGGTGCTGCAGGTCTCATCCTCTGTGGCCAGAAGCAAGTTTCCTAATTAATACCTTTGGATCGACAGAGATGGCTGCTCTGTCTCCAGCTTGTTTGCTGTTTTTACTGTGATTGATGCTGGTAACATTTAGAACCCATCAGGGAGATATTTCAGGGATGCTCCATATGGTGGGATGGAGACAGCCAGGAAATGCGATTCCCCAGTTAGAACAGAATCAGAGATGACCCAAAGTGTTGATGGAAAGGCCCGAGCCCTTTCCAGCTTCTTGTCAGGGGGAGGGGATGGGAGGGTGGCAGGGTGGGAGTATGGGGGTTTGTGCGGGAAGGTTGGAAGGGGCTGGGCTGACGTGGAGCTGGAGCAGGACTTTTCATGAAGGGCTGTGAAGAGAAACAACATGAGAAGGAAGTACGAAGCTTTCCCCTGGGCTTTCTCATGTAGAAGTATTACATCTGTGTAGGCCATTAGACTTGTGTGGTAGGAAGGAAAACATTCTTCCTGCCATTCCCAGGGTCTGAAATGTCTGCCCCAAACCTCCATTTCTATATACCATAAGTCCACACATTAATCATAAGGCTGATCTCAAAAGCGACAGGTTTTTTGAATCTCCCAACTAGAAGTGATCTTCACCCTGATTTTCAGAGCACTTGGTATATTGCCATCAGAGCATAATATTAAAAAATTTAAAAACATGACTCTCCTAAAAGCATAAAATGGGCATATGCCGAAGACAGTAACTCATGAGCAAGGGAACTAATAAGATAGTACAGCTGGTTCTAAGTGCATTTTGAGGAACTGGGTATTTATAGGCATTTAAAAGGAAATGTTAGAATAAAATATCTAGGTTAAAAATAAAACCAGTTGTCCTTGCGTATGTAGTGAAATGATTTTTGACAAGGTGCCAATTCCATTCAGTGGGAAAAAGTTAATCTTCCCAATGATTGTGTTGAGAAAACTGGATATCTATTTGCAAAACAATGAAGTTAGACCCTCACTTTATACCATATATAAAAATTAACTCAGGGCTGGCCCCGTGGTGCACTTGGGAGAGTGTGGCGCGCTGGGAGCGCAGTGTCGCTCCCGCCGCGGGTTTGGATCCTATATAGGAGTGGCCGGTGTGCTCACTGGCTGAGCGCGGTGCAGGCGACACCAAGCCAAGGGTTGCGATCCCCTTACCGGTCACGAAAAAGACAAAAAAAATAAATAAATAAATAATAAATAAATAAATAAAATGGATCAAAGACCTAAACATAAGAACTAAAACTAAAAAACATGGGAAAATCATCATGACATTGTATTTGACAACTTGGATATGATACCAAAAGCATAAGCAACAAGAGAAAAAGTAGGTAAATTTGACTACGTCAAAATTAAAAACTTTCGTGCATCAAAGGACACTATCGACAGAGTGAAAAGGCAACCCATGGAATGGAATGGAAGAAAACATTTGCAAAATATATATCTGATAAGGATTAATATCCAGAATATATAAACAATTTCTACAACTCAACAACAGCAACAAAAATGACTTGATTTAAAAAATGGGCAAAAGGACTTGAATAAATATTTTTCCAAAGAAGATACACAAATGACCAATAAACACACGAAAAGTTGTTCAACATCGCTAATCATCAGGGAAATGCAAATCAAAGCCGTAATGAGATGCCACTTCACACCCATTAGGAAGACTACTATAAAAAAACCAGAAAATGGTAATTGTTGGGAAGATGTGAAAAAACTGGAACCTTGTGCATCCTTGGTGGAAATGTAAGATGGTGCAGCTACTGAGGAAAGTATGGAGGTTCTTCAAAAAGTTAAACACAGAATTTACCATATCATCCAGCAATTCCACTTTTGGATTTACATCGAAAAGAATAAAAAGCAGGGTCTCAAAGGGATATTTGTACACCCATCTTCATAGCTGCATTACTCACAATCACAAAAAGGTGGGAGCAGCCCAAGTGTCCACCAACAGATGAGTAAATAAACAAAATGTTAATATACAGACAATGGAATGTTATTCAGCTTAAAACGGAAGGAAATTCTGACATATGCTACAACGTGGATAAAACTTGAGGGTGTTATGCTAAGTGAAATAAGCTAGTCACAGAAGGACAAATACTGCATGATTCCACTTATATGAGGTACTTACAGTAGTCAAATCAGAGAGGCAGAAAGTAGGATGATGGTTGCCAGGGGCTGGGGGAGGGGCATGGGGACTTGTTTAAAGGGCACAGAGTTTCAGTTTTGCAAGAAGAAATGATTTCTAGAGAAGGATGGCGGTGATGGTTGCACAACAGTGTGAATGTACTTAATGCCACTGAACTGTACACTTAAAATTTTATGTTTAAGATGGCAGATTGTCTTATGTGTATCTTACCACGGTTAAAAAACAAAGCTGGTTAACATTCTACAGGGCAATTAACAAATCACAGTCTTTGGTGTTATATTCTCCATTGGATAGAAATTGTATATATCTTTCCTGGACAAGATCTATAGGTTAACATATAACTTCATAGAGTCTGAGCCTTTAATTAATAGTGAACAGCCAAGTCACACAGAGCTACATTCCCAGAGGTAATTAAGCAATCCTCGGGTAGGCTTGGGAAACAATGCCTAAAATGACATTGGAAGGACATGCTGTACTCTCTTCGCCTTATTTCCAAGATTTGGATAATTGGTATTATTTTTTACCATCACAGTCATTTACGTCCTTGTTTTTCCCACTAGTCTCTTAAGGGCAGGGACTATGTTTCATTCGCCTTTGCCTCCTTGCCATGAATAGAACTTAAGAGCAAGGTGGTAGGTTGTAGGGTGGGATGGAAGCAGCAGACCTGCATTCTCATTGTTTCTGTGACCTTGGCCAGTCCTGTGAGTTCCCCAGGCCTCACTACTCTCATCCATGCCACCAGATCGCACCTAAATCCTGGGTGCTGTGCTGGGCCCGGGGGTACTGTCCAAACTCTGCTTTTCCTTCCAGCTCTACAATGCATGGATTCTAGTTTAGTCTAATCATCCACACAAGAAAGGAGTTACTCACTTTATCTATTTCACTTATGCAAACACATAAATGAAACAGATAATGAATAAACGAAAGAGTCTCTTTCAGGCGCATGCAACACACAGAGCCAGTTTTTCTTGGTTTTGGAAAAGGCACCCTGGATGCTACGTGAAGTCTGTGGCCTTGTCTCCTGGGCTGGGAGGTGGATGAGGATGTGTTGTTTTGTAGCTTTGCTAGAGAGGGAACAGCTGCTGTTCTGGTGGCAGGACTGTCTCCTCTCAGAAGCTCTGGGTCAGCAAGCCTCAGAGGGGAAGAAAGCTGGCACTCAAGGCTGCCTTTGAGAAAGGAGAAAATTACTGTCTTATGAATTCAAGAGACTCTCACTGCTGTTTTCAATTAATTTCTTGACAAATTCTAGCTGTTCCTTGTCTTGTTTGTCTTAGGACAGGAGGAACCAGGGTGATCCAGTCGGAAGCTCTGGGGAGCTCTTGCTGAAATTAACTTGAGCGCTTGGGAGTGAGATTTATAGGCCAAGTGGAGCCAGGGCTGCTCATTTTGGCAGGAGCAGCTGTGCCTCTGTGGATCTTGCCACTGCTTTTCCCATCATGTGCAATGTCCTCAAAGGCCTTTGGAGCCATGCCCAGCCCCATCCTGGCATCCCCCCGAGTCCCTTGTACCACTTCCATGAAGGCCCAGCTACTTTACTTGGCATGGGCCTTATCAGCTTGCAGGTAAATCCACTCGCCTGCCCCCTCCCAGCCCAACTTGACCCCCACTTGCAAACACGTACAGAGTGTTTCAGAAAGAGTGTCTGCTGCCTGTGTCTGGAGGGTGTGCCCCAGACTCTTGAGCTCCCATTCGTCATGGCCACAGACGGGGCTGAAGTCCCAAACATCTTGGTATTGGCCCTCCACTCCCCACGCCTGGGTTGGAGGATGGCAAGTGGGGGTGCATCACAGCTGGACCATTTCTTTTCTTCCCTTGGGCTGCCTCCCTTCCTCTCCAGACTCTCAGTCTCCACAGAGGAAACCAAGAATCTCTTCCTAGCACCACAACTACCTTTTGCTGGCTGCTAAGCACCCCAGCTCTGAAAACAATAACCACCACACAAAAACAGGTCTGCCTTCTCTGTTCTAAGCATGTACTATTGAGGTGAGTTAGGGGGAGGAAACAGAGGCCCAGAGAAGTTAAATAATTTGTTTAAGGATACCAGCTAGAGCAAGGGACAGAATGAGGATCTGAGCTCAGTTCTAAGTGACTGCGATACTCACATGCTTTTTGCTTTTCTTCCCTTTTATAGTTATTTATTTATTTATTTTATTTTTTTTTTGTCTTTTGTCTTTTTTCGTGTCCGGCAACGGATCGCAACCCTCAGTGTTGCCCCCGTACCGGACCGGGGACCGGCAACGGGATCGCAACCCTCGGCGCTGCTCCCGCACCCTGCTCAGCCAGTGAGCGGGAACCGGTCTGTATGTGGGATCCGAACCCTCGGGCGGGAGCACCGCTGCGCTTCCCAAGCAGCGCACTATCCAGTGCGCCACCGGGCCGGCCCCCTTTTATAGTTATTTTAAAGTAACACTTAACTGGTTTTCTATTACAAAAGGAAAACATACTCAAATCTTAGAAATCTTAGAAAATGTAGAAATGTATGAAGACAAAACAACCAGCAGTTATTAGCAATCCCACCTTGCCAAGATGAAATGTTAACATTTTATTTCCCCTTCTTTCCAATCTTTTTTCTCTATACACACATACACATACACAGTGGAATCATGTTGTATATTCTTTTTTGTTTCTAGTATTTTCCACTGAGCAATCTAATGTTATTATTTCCACATATCAATAAATGATCTTCAATCCATGCTTGTTAACTCTCCATCTGAGGCATGTTCTGCCCAATTTTGTTTTCTCCTTTGTCCAGTCTTATGCCTCCATTCTGGGCTGCACCCCAGGGGTCACTGACGTCCTTCCCAGAGGGTGGGCCTGTTGTCTTGTTCAAAGCCTGTCCTTGGGCAGGGCTCGGGGGGTGGGTGGTGGTCCAGGACAGAAAGAGAGAGAGAAAGAGAGAGAGAGAGAGACAGACAGACAGAAAGGCCACACATGCATGACTAGATTGCCCTTCCCAGAAGCATGTTCCAGAGACAGTGAGGCCCTTTCACCTCCATGTTCGATTTGGAACCAGCAGGATGTGTGCGGAGGATAAGGCACATATTCCTGAAGGGAATCAATTACTGGGCTCTGGGAAACAATTTCCAAAGTGAATTTCATTAGCCTTAAGATCTGAGGGTACTAGGTCTTATTTTGCACAGAGCTGAAAGGAACTACTTTGAGAAGGTAAACATTAACTGAGGAAAAAATTAGGAGTATTTCACTGTTTGAGGCAAATCCTGTGATCCCATAAGAATCATCTTGGCCCATGTGTGTGTGTCACATGGCCTCTGCCCAGGATGGTCACTTTCAGTGGGTGGAAGTGACCTCCTTAGAAGGGATTGGCATCCCAGGAGACAGGGTACCTGGGCAGCCTGGATGGGGAGAGCACTGATGAGTCATAACCCCTTTCCCTACACCAGTAGTCCATAGCTCTGTTGGGGAAAACCGTGATTCCACCCCGGTGACCTGAATTAGGAGGCTAAACGCATAGTCAGAGTTTATTTCTGTGATTAGAGGCAAAAACATAACTAAGACCTCCCACCAGGAGTTGAAACTCCATTAATTCTGGGCCTGTGGCTGTTATTTCATTAATATTTTCCAGTGTAAATGGATTATTTCTTTGTAGAGTGCCCTGGTTAGAAAATACCTGGCACATGTGCCAACATTTTCCCATCTTGCGCTCAAGGCAGATGTCGCTAATCAGTGTTGGCAGCCTTCCCACTGAGCCCAGAGATGGCTTCAGACTCAGGCTCACCACTCCTCTGGGCAGCCGTTACAAATCACTCACACCCATTCTTGAATTAGTTTATAATCACCGGCAAGGATTGTGTATCAAGTTCTCACTGGATAGAATACTTAGAAGGCCTTAAGGTTTGTTTTTGTCTGTTTCCTCCTAAGAATGAAGGCAGGAGGTGGCTGAGAGGACTAGAGGCAGATGGGGGAAGCTGGGTTCAAGATAGCCAAGGATTTATTTTCTGGTCCTACAATTTTTGGATTTCAGACTACATGTGTCTCTGCTGATGTTGCCTCAGGCAGTCTCCCCTCCTACCTGGCCCTAGTCCAGCCCAGGGACTCTTTTACCTCTAGGCAGGGCAGCCTGAAGAAGGGGCTGGGGTGCTGTTCTCCCTGAGGGCAGGCAAGGGTCAGACCTCTGTCCCTGGTGCAATGCAGGTGGACCACACCCTCAGGTCATGCAGACAACCCGGGCAGTATGGAGAGGCTCAGGCCACACTGATCTCACTCCTCAAAAAAAGGCACACGCAGTCACTAAATCTTGTGTGGAAGTAGCAATGTCTCTGTGCTGAGAAGGTCCCCAATATGCCAGCAAGAGAATTACTTGTTTTTAATTTAATTGCTCTTGTTTGTTTTATTGAAATATTTCAAATGCACAAAAGAACATAAAAATTTGGGTTAGAGAATGATAAAACAATCACCCACGTACTTACTCTCTGTGCAGCTTAAGAAATTCAAGGATTATTCTTTAATGAGAAGAAGAGAATGATGTAGTCCCTGAGCTGGGCCAGGGGCTCCCTGGGGCTCTCCAGGAGGATGTGGAAAATTGGCCAGCACAGATTTATCACCCAATATAAAGCTTCGGCTGTCAGTATTCCCATAGCTGCTTCCACTTATTGCTTTGTTCGATCATCACCCGGTGGAAGTAACATCCCTTTCACATTGGTGAGACCCTGGCCCCGTGTCCTTATGGGCCGTGAGGACAGGCTGCTGTCTGCTCCGACTTTCCATCAATGCTATGTTCAGACCATCCTGAATGTTTTTCCCCAGGTGTTTTCATGGCTCAGCCTGTGTGAGGGATTACAGAGCTTAGCAGCTCTGTGATTCTTTTCCAGGTTCTGGCAAATGACCATTTGCTTCCTTATGGCAACTCATGGGCCATGATCCCCCAGTCAGTCTTTTGGGTTTGTAACAGTGGAGCACAGAAAGGCTGTGTCAGGCCTTGGCACATCTGTTGGCTCTTCTGGGTGGAAGGTTCCTAGCAGGAGAAGGGGAACCGGCTGTGTGTTGTATGGTGGGTAAAGGGGCTGGGTTACCTCTCAGAGGTTTAGCATGCTGAGTGGCCCCCGCCCCCGCCTGGCACCTGGGCTAGTAACCTTGCTCCATGGCATGGTGGTCTGAGACCTTGTTTCCACTTGCAAGTACAAAAGCTGCACTGGAAAAAGCTTTGTTACAGTAATTGTTATTGTAACAACCACCCAGATGTGGCTCCACAGTATTCCACCTCAAAAGCACAGCTGACTATGCTCTCTTCCTCCTCCTGACCCTTCCGGGCCCTCATTGCTACAAGTTCAAAGTCCAAGTCTGGGCACTCAGACCTCCACCAGTTCCTGCCTGCTTACATCTCCAATCTTGTCTCTCACTGCTTCTAGCATTAAACGTTTGCCCTAAACATAGAACTGGGTTCATCCCTACACATTCCCCCTCCCCACCCCCAAATCAGGCTTTGCTCATTCCCAGGATGTCTTTCGACTCCCCCACCTCCCAACCCGCCTAACCCCACTACCCACTAACCACTGTCTGTGCTCGAGAGGCCTATGGACAGCTCAGTCATGGAGAAAATATGTCATGCTCTGTTCACGTGTCTGTCTCCTGAGCGCAGAGATGGAGCCTTACACCTCTCTCTAGCCTCTAGTCCTGAGCAAGGCCTGTCGCAGGGTAACCCCTAGTAAAGGTCCATCACACGCCGCGGGGTTTTGTGGCCATCGCTCAGCTTGATGTCCTGCCTTCTCTTGAGCCTCCTCCTCCAGGCTGTCCTCGACCCTGTGCTGGAACCTATTAACCAATGCCCCAGTTCTCAGGGGCAGACTCTTCAATGTTGTTTATCCGCTCACTCCACCAACAAGGGCTGACCATGTGTCAGCCTTGAAGGGCTGGGGAACAAAGGTGCATGCACTTTGATAGGGAGACACATGGAAACAGTGGCAATGAAATCTATAGTCTTATGAGAGAAGTTGGAAGGAAAATGCTAGAGGATCCCAGAGGAAGAAGCATCTGGCTGTCTCTGGAGGCTCCTTCCCAACCTCCTTCACTGGCTTTCCCTCCTCAACCTTCCCCAGCTTCCCACTAAGCCCTCTGCCCCTGCTATACATTCTCCAGGAAATCACAGCCACACTGTGGCATCCACCTTTCCACTGATGACTTCTGCTGATTCAGCCCCAACCTCTCTTTGAAGGTCAGAGAAAGCAGCTTGGCCAAGGCCACGTGGCTAGGAGCAGCAGGGATGGGGTTGTCTCCAGTACCATGCTGTACCCCCCCAAAATCTGCTCTTTGCTTCAAAGCATCCGTTTGCTCTTCCAGTCCATGCTTCACTTTCTTTGTCCTGCTCTGTGGCCCGGGAGGCTGCTCAGTGGGGACAGCATCAATGGGCTCCTGTGCTGGCTGGCTTTAGTTAGGTTTGGCTAGTGGGGAGCCTTCAGGAGTGTGGAAGAAAGGAGGAAAGTGAAACTGGCATGCACCCCATGAGGTCACTTGGGTTGGCTGTCTCTTGGCCAAAGGGTCACAGATCTTCTCAAGGGACCTTCTCTACAAGGCCCTCTCCCAGTCCGGACATCTGTTCTCTCCCTGTCTTCTGGCTGGGAGGTGGTAGAAGCCCCCCTCTGCTGTTACTAGCCCAGGTCATTGCATTAGCCCTTGTATTTACCCTGCACCATGACCACACCTTTGTCTAAAAACCCTCCATGCATTGTCCTAATTTGAGTGGGCTCCTGGTTTCTTGCTGGGCCCCTGATGATGCATGCTCCTTCTGCACGTCCTGAACTGGTGAATAGCATCAACATCTGCACAGTTCTCCTAGCCCAAACCTTAACCATCCTCTATTCTTCCTCACCTAATTCTAGGGCCCAAATGCTTCTAACGTTCACCCTTTTGGCCTGGGTCCACTTCTGCTGCTTCTAGGCTCCTCTCACTTTGCCCACCTGTTAAACAGTCTGCCAGCTGGCCCAGCATCTCCAGGATGGACCCTACTCCTCCGTCATGTCCTTGCTGAAGGTCTCTCTGTATGACACACAGATTCCTTCAAAGTGCTCTTCACCACCCTCAAGATGAAACCTAGATTTACAAGCACAATGGACAAGGCTCCAGTCTCCCTCCCACTGCTCTGGTGTCCAACCTCTCCAGCCCCAACTGTCGCCCGTCACTTCCGATCCATGTCTCTGCAGCTACTGAAGTGCGCTGTGCTCTGTCTTTCTGCTGTCATAAGTATTGTTTATTCTAGTGGATCATTTCTCCATGTCTGCTGAGTGCACCCCACTCATCCTTCAGTTCAAGCATCCTTTCTCCATGAAGCCTTTCTTTTGACCATCTCTGGACCTGGGGCCTCTGTGATAGCCTCTATTTGCTGGACTGGAGTCACCTGTTGGCCCATCAACCTCCCCAACCAATGTATGGCAAGCAAGATTAAATCCAAGAACTGATTTTAAAGCTTATATTCTTTCTATACCTGTACCCTGCTACCTGTAAGAATATCTATTTCAGGGCTGGCTGGTTAGTTGAGTTGGTTAGAGTGTGGTATTATAACACCAAGGTCAAGGGTTTGGATCCCCATACTGGTCAGCCACCAAAAAAAAAAAAGAAAGAAAGAAAAAGAATGACTAATCACCTGGGGCTATTGGGAGTATAACATGAGATAAGGCATGGACAGTGCCTGGCAGGCAGTAGATGTTCAATAAATACTGTTGTGAATGAGTGACTAGGCTGGCACCTCTCCCTGCCCCCCCCCCACGCCAACCTCATCTCCTGTTTCCCATGTATCTCCCGGTTCTTCTGGTTTCTTGCCTCCCCTACCTGGAGTATGTTTCAGGGGGTTACTCATTGTTGAAGCTCCCAGTTAGAGATGAAGCTCCCATTAGCAAAGAGTGGCTTCCTGATGTCAGGAAGCCCAGCTTGTCAGGTCAGAAAATGAAAATGTTATTGATGGACAGCACTTCAGATGTGAGTGAGTGTGTGTGTGAGTGTGTGTGTGTGTGTGTGTGTGTGTGTGTGTGAGAGAGAGAGAGAGAGATTGCATCTGCGTGCTGAGGAGGTGCTGCCATCAGGGCAGGAAGATGGAGCTTGCCTCTCCGGCAGTCTGGCTCAGCTGCTGGCTTCATTCAGCCACATCTCCAAACTCCCATGTGGAAATCTCACACAGACCTTTCCCAGGACCAGAAAAAGTTTTTTTCCTTCTTAAACAGGGCACCTTAACTCCATGACTCTACTTGACTAGAACTAAGAGATCTTGGCCACTTAAAAAAAAATCCATTTATTTCCCACACAACTGGCAGAATTCTATTTTCACAAAGGCCCTGCTGCCCTACAAGGCTTCGTTATATTGTGGTAAAATTTCACTATTGGGGAAGCCCCTTCAGTTCAGCCTGTAGAAGCAGAAACTCTCCCGTAATGTGGGGGCTTGTGGAATCATGCAGCTCCTCCTCCTGGCCTGGTAGGATGTAGCTGATAACTGGCCTGTGTCCAGTTAGCTCACTTGGTAGAGTGTGGTGCTCAAAACACCAAGGTCAATGGTTCGGATCCCCATACCTGCCAGCTGCCCAAAAAAGGACAACTGTCATGTACCTCATCTCCCTTCTCTCCAACCAAATACCAAGGACCAAGAGAAGCTACTTCCTGAACTCAGCCTTGCTACTCCCGTGCTGGCGTCCACTCAGTAGAGACCCCTATTGTCTCATCGTCGCATTGGCTGGGCTGGGTGGAGTGAGAGGAGACAATGCCTTTCTTCCTTCTTTCTTACATTCCTCACAAGCATCAGCATCTGAGTAAAACACAAAGAGCCCCTGCCACAGATAGCTGGGGACCTGGATATCTTTGTCCCTGTGTGCCTCCTCCTGGCCCTATCCAGGGGCCTACAAGCTGCACTTGGAATCACCAAGTTCGAAGCCCTTGATGAACTTGTCATTTTTCTCATCCCCTTCCATCTTCCCTGCCCTTTTATGGACCCGTCCCAGCACCTGCTGAGAGTAATTGCCTGATAGGATGCCCCTCCTGGGCTCTGAGTCACAGCGGGTGGGCTGGGCGGCTGGGGAGTGAGAGAAAGGTACCTCCCAGGAGGTTCTGGCTTTGTTACTGCTACTGACTCAGCCCCGGCCTCTCCCCATTTGACCAGCCCATCAGCCTACTGTGCCCAGTGCTCATCTCCCCGCAGGGCTCCCTGAGGTGCAGTCACATGGATCAGACTCTCAGGGCAGTAGGATTTCAACATGCTGTCTCCCTACTCTGCTGCCCTCAGAGCCTCTCATGTGACTCTCATTCCTTCTTCTTTTTTTTTTTTTTTTTTTACTGTGGTACAATATATATAACTAGGATTGACCATTTTAACTTTTTTTGTTTTTGTTGTTGTTTGGTGGCTGGCTGGTACGGGGACAGAACCCTGGATTTTTTTTTTTCCTTTTTTCTTTTTTTTTTTTTTTTTTTTTTTTTTTTTTTTTTTTTTTTTTTTTTTTTTTTTTTACTGTGGTACAATATATATAACTAGGATTGACCATTTTAACTTTTTTTGTTTTTGTTGTTGTTTGGTGGCTGGCTGGTACGGGGACAGAACCCTGGATCTTGGTATTATCAGCACCGTGCTCTAACCACTGACTGTTTTAACCATTTTTGATTGCACAGTTCAGCAGCACTGAGTCCCCTCCTTCCTTCTTGTTCCTAGCAGCCTTACTGAGAGTGTCCTGTTTGCTTCCTCCCAGGCCACAGGGAATGGTCAACTTGGATGCTTCATCTTTCCCATCTGGATGAAAAGTTTCTATCCCAACAACCACCCGTTTGATAAATGTAAACTTCCTATTGAGACTTCCCTCAGCCGAAGTCTAATGGGATGCTTTTCAAATTAAAAAATTAAAGTGAGTTGGTCCTGATTTCTGCAAATGTCAGGCAACTCTCAGCCTATGTGAGTAAAACAGGAGCATTGGACCTAGAGCCTAAACCATGTTGAAGGCTGCTGGCTTCTGGGAGGCTGGCACCCCCAGGAGAGAGGGGACCCTAATCAGCAGGTGAAAGACTTGGATCCCCAGCTGCTTGGAATGAGGACTATTGTTCAAGATAAGGCTAAGTTTCTGTCTTTGGGTAGGAACCCCCCCACAATGTACAGGGCTTGTATCAGCATGCATTTGGCTGCAAGAATAGAGAGCCCTGACTAAAAGTGTCTTAACATGTGGTCAAATTAAGGATCCAGGTTCTTTGCATCTTTCTGCTCTGTCATCCTCAGCTTTGGCTTTTTTCTAAGGCTGGCTACTCAGGTGATCCCAATCCTCTAACCCCCCATGGTACCAGGAGAAATTGGGGCTCTATGCTTCCCTGATTCATCTAGCTGTAGAAAGAAACCATTCTCCCAAGCAAAGACTTTAAGGCCTTCTTTTCATGATGATTGGGCCAACTTATACCACGTGTACCAGGTGAACGATGTTGTGGGTTGACTTTGGTCAAGATTCAGCACTAGTACTAGGGATATGGTCAGGTTCCCCCAAGTCACAGTTTATAAGCACTGGGGCATCATACTGCATGGAGCAGAGGAATGTACCGAGCAACATTTGGTTTCTGTTAGGAGGAAAGATGTGGGGAATGATTGCCTACAGCAATGAGTTTCAAATGGTGGATTGAGATCCATTAGTGGGTCAGGAAATCAACTTATGTTATGGCTCATGGGCCAAATTCAAACCACCGCCTGTTTTTATATATAAAGTTTTATCAGAACGTGGCCACTCCCATCCATTTCCTACTGTCTGTGGCAGATCTCCCACTACATTGGCAGAGTTGGTTAGTTATGACAGAGATAATATGGTCCTCAAAGCCTAAAATACTTATTATCTGGCCCTTTACAGAAAAAGTTTGCTGATCCCTGGTGTAGAGGATTGCAACCAGCATTAAAAGATGACATGCACTAGACTAGAACAGAAAATATCAGCGTGTATTGCATGTAATAAGGATAAGTATTATTTCATGAACCCTTTCTTTTAGTTTTATTTAAATGTACATTCATGTTACAATTTGTCTCTTACAGTTGGTCATGGTCAAAACAGTCTGAAAACTTCACTAGAACACCACTTATTTTTTGCCATGGAAAACAGCTTCTTAAGGAGGCCTATTTGTAATGGTGCTGTCCCTTGGATTAGATGTGACCTACATACCTGAGAAGTCAGGTGCTGAGAACAGATGCCTTGAGTTGACAAGAGGGGCCAGGAAACATTCTTTGGTAGTGACCTCAGAGTGCTGGGTGAACAGGCAGAGGATGAGCAGGAGTCTGGCCAGCTAGGAGGGGGCACCCACGCTGGGTGGGAGTCAGGAGTCCTGGCCCCTGCTGCAGGCTGCCACAGCCCAGTAAGTCTCCTGGCTTCTTGTCAAGCTGAAGAGACTGTGCTGGAAGATCTTTAAGCCTCGACCAGTTCTAATATGCTGTGATTTTCACAGGGCTGCTCACCCCATTCAATCGATGGAAAACCAAGGGCCAGAGGAGACCACACATGGAGAATTTAGGGGCAGGATTAGTGGCTGTGGCCCCTCAGGGGTTTTCCACTGGCCCTGCTCCTGACTCCGAATTTTCTCTAGTCCACATTCCAATTATGCCTAGAAAGAAGCTGGATCACATGGGAATTAGCTGGGAGCACTGACTCCCGGGTCCTCCTCTCCTGAGAACCTTGTTCTGGCCAGCAGAAAGAGGAAGAAATCTCTCCCGATTGCTTCAGGGAGGGGGGTCCTCCCTACCACAGCTTTCCTTGTTCCTGGGCCCCTGGCTTTTTAGCAATTGCCCTCCTTGCCCTCCAACCCTGGGCATCTTTTCACTTGGCTGGAAGTCATCAGAGTGCAAGAAGACTGAAGTCGTCTGACTGTCTCCAACCTCCCTGCCATTAGTAAGGAAGTACTGGGCTGTTTATGGCCACTGCCACTTCAAAGACTTTGCTGGGCTCCCATAGAGGGGGTGGCTTTGACATTTATAGGAAGGCCAGCAAGCTAATAAGCCAGAGAAGTTTCTGGTGCCTGGGGGAGCCTCTTACAAGAAGAAAAAATCCATCCCACATAGGAATGTCCACAGATTTATTGGACATATCCAGTTAAGGGCACATACTAACTCCATGCTTCTTTTTGATGAGACCTCATGACCACACAGGCAGAGGGCTCTGAGTGTGTCCTTGAGAGGAGGCCCCAGTAAAGCCACCTCAGACAAGGGCTCTACCTCAGCAGGAGCAGATGGGAGACTGGGCTCTCCTTTCTGAAACTACCTTCAGAGCCTAGAGGGTACATTCAAGATCAGTTCACCCAGTAGTCTTCCAGCATGTCAAAGAACAAGTCCTTTCAGAAAGTGAACTCATGTGGACCCCCAATATGTAAATGAGCCGACACTGGAGCTTCTCTGTTACAGCAGGGAAGGGAGCTTTTTGCTGGGCTTCACTAGCCACAGGGAGGTTCCCCTTCCTCCCAGGACAGCCCCAGAGGCACAGGGTCTGAAAGCCACTTATTTTGTAGAGAAGGGAAATAAAGTTCTAAACACTGAGTGACATCTTAGCTTGGGTTCCCCAGAAAGGAGAGCCAGAGGCAAAGGACTGAGTGCAGATAGTTTATTTGGAGTTGATTCCAGAAAATAGGAGAGAGTGGGGAGAGGGAGGCAAGGAAGAAGGAAATGCCAATAAAGAATGTTTTCTCCAGGTTGGGGTCTGAAGTTTTCTGGGCCCTCTTACGAAGAGGTCCTCCCAAGAAGACCCTGCTAGGTCGGAGCATTTACCCACTAGCTCCCATTCCCTTGGTTGGGGGTTCCCCTGGGTGGGGAGGGATTAGCCTCCTGCCCTTGAACGTTGTGTGGTAGGTGGGCTGAGCTCCTGCAGTGCAGGATGGCCTCGAGGCATCAAGTCAGAAGAAGTGGACTTCCTCAGGTGGACCTTGTCAGCACCAGGTCAATCTGATGAAATTCCACATGGAATTTTCCATCACAGCTGCCACTGATATCAAAGATGGCCCCAGGGGATGTGATGCTGTGGGGCTCAGTGGAGCCTGCTATGAGGGATTTATCCAAAGTCCAGAAAGTCACAAGCAAGGGTAACATGTGAGGCATATTCCTATGTACGTGGATGTATGTGATTTTGGGCACAAAATTACAGCCACACATACTCTCTGACACACGCACTCATTCATTTGAATCTTAGCATTTAAAAGAATTGTTGAAATTAATGAAGACCCATTGGGAAAAGCAAAGGCTATTTATCCTGAGCTTGCTAGATATAGCAAGGGAGTCAGCCACTGTCACCTTGTTTTTGCAAAGACTCAAAGGCAGGCAGAGGAGAGGGAAAGCTTTATAGTGGAAAAAAGGGAAGACTTCAGGTGTGCCTTGGCTGGAGGCCTTTGGTATGAAGAAGCTGTAGGCAGACTAACGAGAAGGGGGGCAATCTGTGTGATTGGTTAGGGGTACATATTTGGCTTTCTCTGGTTGGTCCTAAGTTGTAAGCAGGGACAAAAATTAGGGAAGCTGTCAGTTATTAATCAAGTCCTGACCATTTTGGGCTGATTGTTCACAGGGGTTATTGTTTGGCTTCCTGGGGTGTGAGTGTCATTTTTCTTCCTTTTTTTTTTTGGTGGCTGGCTGATAGGGGGATACGAACCATTGACCTTGGCATTACTAGCACCACGCTCTAAACAAGTGAGCTGACTGGCCAGCCCGGCTTCCTGGGTTGTTTATTGTAGATAAGGGGCTGGTTTTCTGGGCTGGTTACTGCAGATTGTAGGTCAAAGGTCTACCTTCATATGTGGTCTGGCCATTGTCCATTTGTGTATTCAGTCTGTCAGGATCTTAAAGGCTACTAAGGGCAAGAATCACGACTATAGCCTCCCTGATAGACGGTCAGCCATGAGGCCTCTTTGAACCCATCTAGCAATGAGAAGCTCACCACCTCCTTGGCAGCTGATTCCTGTATCTGCTGGTATGTTCTTCCTTATAATGGACTAAAATCTTTTCTCTGTAACTTCTACACTTTAATCCCACTTTGGTAAAAGACATCACAGTTCACAAAGTGTGTTAACCCACCTTCTCTCCTTTGTTCCCCTCAAAAACATGTGAAGTGAGACAGACATGCTCTGACACAGACTTGAAGGAGCAAGGGAATCCCCACTGACGTACGTGGCTGAGCCAGGCTCCTTCACTCTGTGCCTCCTTCTCCCATGCCATAGCTGGGTCGAGTTTGGGCTCTGCCATCACCCAGCTGCACCTCAAGCACTTCCATAACCTTTTTGGGCTCAGGTTCCTTCTCTGTGCAGTGAGGGGGCAGGAACAGACCAGGATGCCTTGGGACTAAACCTTGGGTGAGAAAACACAAAGTGGTACCTTGACAGTGGGTGCTAGAGAGCTGTGGAGAGAAAGCCCTTTCGGTCCTGTGGCTGGCTTTTTCCCATCCCTCCCAGCCAGCCTAGGCCCATTTCACCCCTTTACAATGCCTGTGGGTGTCTTTACAATGCCTGTGACTCTAAGTTCCTGTGTAGATCCCTTAGGAATCGTGATGGGGGAGTTTAGTCAAGATAACCAGGTTCCATGGAAAAATGTGTCCCAGCATTACTTAGAACAGTTTAAGAAACAAACAAACAGAAGCTGTAAATCCCGGGTGTCTTCAAAGAGCCAAGATAAATGGGAACAAATTATCCTATTCTGTCCTTGGACAGTGAGAATGGGGGACCAGAAACGAGTAGCTATTTGTTTGTGGTCCCCTGGGTTTACTCACTGTAGAACATCTGGGAAGCCACTTCCTTCCCGGGGTGAGGTGGGGACGATGTCTGTATTCAAACGATGCCCTTCAGAGAGGCCTTCTCCACAGTGATTGCTTGTAAAGGAAACAGGGTTTTAGTGTGATGTTGGCTGGCCAGGACTTAGTTTCCTTGGTCCCCAGTTCAGCAGCATCCCTGATGGGACCCCTGCTGGAAGGGATGAGGAAGGAGGAGGGGGAGGAGGACAGGTATCTGTTGAGTGTCTGAGCTAGTTTCTTATGGCTGCCATAAAAAGTTGCCACAAACAGGCTTAAAACAACAGAAATTTATCTTCTCAGAGGTCTAGAGGCCAGAAGTCTGAAATCAAGGCTTCAATCCCTCCAGAGGCTCTAGGGGAGAATCTCTCTTCGTCTATTCCAGCTCCTGGAAGTTCCTGGCACTCCTTGGCTTGTGGCAGCACAACTCCAGTCTCTGCCTCTGTCCTCACATGGCCTTCTCCTCCTCTCTCTCATGAGGATACTTGCCATTGGACTGAGGACCCATTCGGGCAATCGAGCATGATCTCACGTCAAGATCCATAACTTAATTATATCCGCAAAGACTCTTTTTCCAAATAAGGTCATATTCACAGGTTGGAATGAAGTGGAGACATACCTTTTTGGGGCCACCCCTTAACCCATGATGTGTTGGAGCACTCTGCAGAGTTAACGTCATGCAGTCACATAACAAACCTGTGATAAGCATATTATTCTCATTTTTCAGAAGAGAAAACTAAGGTTCAGAGAGGTGAGATAACTTGTCCAAGTTGACACCATCAGTAAGTGGCTGGACTAGGAAAGAAACTTAGGACCTCACCACATGGATGAGAGGGAAGGGGGCCCGTGTGGTGTGTGGAATGGTGTGGAGGAACGCAGGACTGGCCTGGTGGGGAGCTGAGAAGAGCTCCATGTGGCTGGAAGGGTGAGTGTGTGAGGTGGGGATGGTGGGTGATGAAGCCAAAAGGAGAGCTGGGCCTGGCCATCCATGACCTTGGAGCCAGGCTAAGGTGTTTGGGCTTGATCCTGAGGGCAATGGGGCATCCTGGGAGACTTTTGATTTCTCAGAGGTGAAGAGCAGATCCATAGGTTGTGTGGAGGATTGAAGGGGGTAAGGAGGAGGAGGACAGTCAGGATGATGGGATTAGACAGCAGTGATAAAGATGGAGAGGGGGGAAGAGTCTGAAGTCCGGGGAAGGCCCGAGTGACAGTATTAAGTGACTCATGAATGCAAGGAGATTCAGGAATCTAGGAAATTCCTGGGTTCGACTACTGAGTGTACGTGGTGCCACTGACTGAGTAGGAAGAATGTGGTGGTAGGCAACCATGATTTGTAGCTGCCCGAGAGCTCTGAACACTCCCTGTCTTCACTTCTGAGTTGGTCATTTCCCAGTGCACCTGATGACAGTGCAGGCATGGGAGCTGGGCCCGACAGTCAGACGGCCCACCAGAGCCTTCATCAGAGCCAGCTTCTTGGGGGCCTGGCTGTCAGGGGAAGGTACGGCTTTGGGAGATGCTTTCCTCATTAGCCAATTCTGTGGTGTGGCTCTGGGCACTGTTCTTGGACGCTCAGCTCCATCCTGTTTCTCACGATCCAGCAATTCAATGAGCTACTTAATAGTCTTCATTAAATTCCCTTTCAGCTTAAGCCAGCCAGCCTGGTTTCTGTTACTTAAAACAAAGAACCCTGGGCAACCTAAGTGGGTTTAGGGGTGAGAGTGACAAGGGGGTGCCAGGGGACAGGGGCATGTTGAATGTGAAGTGCCAGTGGGATATCAATGTGGTGACCTCCAAGGAGCTTTTGGCTATAAGTGCCAGGAGCTCGGGTGGCCTGGACTGGGACACAGACTTGTGATCATTAGCATTTACGTGGCTGTGAAGTTCATTAGAGGTAGGTGTAGAGGGACAGGAGACTATTGACTGTGTAACCCCAGAGAACAGCCTCATTTAAAGGGTGGGAGGAAGCAGAGGAAATTTTGGAGGAAACTGAGAAAAAGGAATGACCTAGAGAAAATGATGTCGTGAAAATAAGAGAGAAGTTTAAAGAAAAAGTAGTCACCTGTGTCTAAAGTCACAAAAGGGCAATTGAGACAAGGATTGAAAATGATACTTTGAATATGACATTTAGAAAGACAAGGTGACTTAAAGAAAAAGTTTGCATTGGTGTGGTGGGAACAGAAGTGAGACTGGAATGGGTTGAGGAGTGAATGGGAGAAATGTAGACGACTCCTTCTAGAAACTTAGTGCGGAGGGAAGAGGAACAGTTGTGAGCTAGAGGAGAGGAGCCTGGCCATGTGCAAAGGCTGGAGGTCAGATTGTTATATGATCCATACTGGGACAACTAGGGGAGACGGCCCAGGTTGTCAGGTTGCTTATTCTTAGGTACTTGATATTCTCTGGTGTCTTCTCTTTAATTGCATCTCCTAGCTGCAGAATAAAAAAGTCTTGCAATCGCTCAAATCCCAGTTAGACAGTTGGGATCAAAGTAACTTGGGTAGGACTCAAGTTTTATTTTTATTTTTTATTTTTTTGTCTTTTTCCGTGTCCGGCAACGGATCGCAACCCTCAGTGTCGCTCCCGTACCGGACCGGGACCGGCAATGGAATCGCAACCCTCGGTGTTGCCCCTGCACCTCGCTCAGCCAGTGAGCGGGAACCGGTCTGTATGTGGGATCCGAACCCTCGGCGGGAGCGCCGCCGCGCTTCCCAAGCAGCTCACGTACCGGACCGGGACCGGCAATGGAATCGCAACCCTCGGTGTTGCCCCTGCACCTCGCTCAGCCAGTGAGCGGGAACCGGTCTGTATGTGGGATCCGAACCCTCGGCGGGAGCGCCGCCGCGCTTCCCAAGCAGCTCACCAGCGCAGTGCGCCACCGGGCTGGCCCAGGACTCAAGTTTTAAGGCCAAATGGGAACCTGGTCCTTAGATTTTTAAAATTTAGAGAGTTCTGAAGATGAGGTAGTACAGGTGTATAAATTGTATACGGGTTAGGGAAACTCAGGGACCCGGGATGGAATCTACGTGGATCCAGGTTAGGAGCCAATTTTTCCTGTGATCCCTCAGTGTGGATATAGTCCCTGCTATGGTCTGAATATTTGTGTCCCCAAAGTCTAATGTTGACACCTAATTCCCAATGTGACAGTAGTAAGAGGGGATTTTGGGGAGGTGATTCAGTTTTGATGGTGGAACCCTCAGGATGGGATTAGCATCCTTACAAAAGAAGCCCAAGGGAGTTTGTTTGCCCCCTTCTGCCATGTGAGGACACTGCAATAAGGCGCCACTCAGAAAGCAAAGACTGGAGCCCTCACCAGACACCAAATCTGCTGGTGCCTTGACCTTAGACTGCCCAGCCCCCAAAACCATCAGCAATAAATTTGTTTTTAAATTACCCAGTCTAAAGTATTTTGTTATAGCAGCCTGAAAGATTAAGATACTCCCCTACTCTCAGAGGCCCTGTTCTCTGAATACCAGACACTATACTGTCATTCTCTTCCTCCTCCTTCTTCTTCCACAAATTTTTCTCAGATTTGTCTAGGTTAAGGTTCTCTCTTTTGACTAGCCTGAATTTATGATCCCACGCTGTACTGAACCAGGTCTCTTTTCTTTTCTCTAAGTCTGCACAGACTACTCAGGAGTTCTTAGCTGATTTTTGTACCATGGAGCCTTTGAAGCTTATGACTCCTTCTCAGAATAATGTTTTTAAACGTATAAAATACAATATGTAAGATTACAAAAGATATTAATTACATTGAAATATAGTTCTCAAAATATATATTAAAAACAAACGTGATATGGCAACATATGTGCTTCTTTACTAATGCATCATGAACACAGTCTAGCAGTGGACCTAATGACTACCATGATTTCAACGTTGTGATGAACAGACACGATATTTGAACTATTTGCAGCAATAGTACTGTGTTAGTTCATCTTTCTCTGTGTTATTAAAACAGCTTTAATTTCTTCTGGCGACAAAGCCACAGATGAGAATATAAGAAAATGTTAAAAATTTAGTTAGAAGTTAGTGAAAATAAAGATGTAATTTTTCTCTCTATCCAAGTTCATGGATCTTCCGAATTCTGTTCATGAACTCCTTGGGAAGCTGTGACCCCAGGTTAAGAACCCCTGGTCTGGATAGGTGGGTTTTCTCTGTTCTGTTCTTTCTTTATCTCTTTCTAAGATGGCTCAAAGTCAACTCTCATTTAATCATTAGCAAGGAACCAATAATCAAGTGAGCGCATTTTATACATGTGCTCAGACATCAACACAAGGTAGTCCACACTCAGACAGGAGCAGTGACTCCCTTTCTGGTTTGCAGAATGACGATGACCTCTGAGCAGAGCTGGAGGAACCTGCTTCACTGCCCGGGTCAAACTTACTCTATTGATGAAGGTAAACAGTCTCAGGGGACTCTGCTAGGTCAGGGCTGACTGCACCTGGATCCCCATGGGAGATACCTTCAAGGTAGTCCACAAGAGAGACTTTGGCTACACACACACACACACACACACACACGTCTGTACGAACGGTCCTGGAAATGGTGACACAGACATCAACCAAAGCAGAGAAATATGCAGCCCTCTTGCACATTTGCCTGCTGTGCACCTGCCCTACTCCCTCTGAGGTGTGGAGGAGCCCAGCACGTCTCCTCACCAGCCTTCTTCTCTCAAGGGGACCAAGTACCTTTCTAAGCACTTTCACCATTTTCCCACTTTTCCCCACTAACTTCTCAGTTCCCTTCACCTCTGACTTCCTCCTTTGTCTCTTCAATTCCTTCCTACTTAGTTCAGGACACTCCTTTCCTTCCCACCCTCCTTTTCCACACTACAGCTGTCAGCCAAAGAGTAACCCTAATCTAAGTTAACAAGTATCAAGAGTACTGTTGAGATCCACCTGTACATGGGAACAGGAGCGCTCTAAGTTCTAGAGAGAAATTAGACCCAGTAATGGTGAGCTGCTGGTCTTGACATGGGGAAGACACATAGCAAGGGCTTGTTTAACTGAGTCATTGAATAAAGTACCAGTGCTGTTTATCCCTGAAGCTCCCAGAGTCTCTTCTGGGATTTCTACCAAGTCACCATCTATCCCTTACCCTCCCCTAATTAACCTGGCTTTGCCTCAAGCACTAGCATTCAAGAGAAATAAAATGCTCTCAATCAATGTTATTGGTTTTGTTTTGCAGCAGTATTTCATTGCAATTGTGTGGGATAATTAGTTTTGTGTGTTGTGGGGAGGAGCTGGGGAGGGAGGGGGGTGCAAAGGAAAGGTGGGGGTGAATGGCGGGTATCAGCCTGAGAATCGGCCACTGTCTAACATTGTCTCTTGGAAGGCAACCTGTGTGAGGTGGGGCAGGGCACCCAGAGCCCACCTGGCCACCTCTGTGAGCTCCTCCAAGTACTCGGCAAAATGCTGCCTCTCCCTGGGTTGCCTTTCTCCCAGAGTGGAAGTTCCTGACAGGCTGTAGTGGGCTCTTGTGGCTTCTGTCGCTGGCCTGTCTCAGTGTCATGGTGTACGGATGGGCCTTACGGATGCATTATTTTGACTCTCACCTTGTAGGAAAACTTTATATTAAGGCAGACAGGCCCATCTGTTTATGATAAAAATTAACAATAGTTAGCAAATGCTGCTGTGTGCCAGACATTGTGCTAAGCACTTCACAGGCATCATCTCACTTAATTCTCCGCTTGCAGTCAGAGGGACCCTTTCAAACTGAATCAATCCTGCCTATCCCCTGCTCCAAACCCTCCAATGGTTTCCATCACATGTGGAGTCAGGTCTACCATGTTCCACAAGGCAGGCAGGACTTGGCTCTTGGCTCCTGTTCCAACTGCATCCCCTCCCTTCCTTCCCCTAGCTCACCTCGCTCCTTGCTTCTACTGGAGCTGGCCAGGAAGCCCTGCCACAGGGCCTTTGCACTGGCTTTTCCTCCAGGCTCTGCCCAGCTCACTTCTTCACTTTATCAAGCTTCTGCTCAAGTATCTTCTCAGAGAGACCCTTATCCCATCTAAAATACCCATTGTCATGACCTGTTGCCTTCGCGGCCTTCCCTTTTAATAGTGCTCAGCATACCTGGCCATTTCATAACAAATCTAATTGTTAATTTCTCTATTACCTGTCTCCCCCCCCGACTAGAGTCAAAGTTACATAAAGACAGGGACCTTGTTTTGTTCAGTGATGTATCCCCAGCACCAAGAACAGTGCCTACAATATAGCAGGTGTTCAATAAACATACGGCCAATGAATAAAGAAATGGGTGAACCCTCATAAAACCTTATGATATAGGTGCTATTCTTCTCTACATTGAGGCTTAGAGAGATTAGCAACATTTTCAACGTAGTGAGCTATCTGGGACCAAGCTAGTTATCTATCTGGGACCAGAAGTCAAAGTGTTTGTCTCTAGAGGCCTGGTTCCCAGGCACAGTGCTAACTCATCTTTCTCTCTTTGCTCATAAATACCTGTCAACATTTCTATGTGGGAACCCTACTCCCATGAGAACTCCAAGAAAAGAGCATTTTGTGGATGAATCTGTTAGAGAAATACTACAGATTGCATTTCCCACTTGGTGTTTCAAATGCTTGTTAGCATAGGAAAGGCCCTGAAAAGTCCTGTAGGAAAAAAAGCTGGTTTAACTTGTGGAATTCAGTGTTTCACCAATCTTTGACTGTAGAAATCTTTATTTATTTGTTTGAATGTGTAACACCTATTAACACATTGCAAAACATATCTTGGGAAATATTGACTTTTATTATTGTGGAGAGAAGTTGGATCGTCTGATGACGGGTCCAGAGCTCTCTCTGGGTTGTGTGGCACAGGGAGGGCTGGGACCAGGAGATTCCTGCTAGCAGGATGGTCTGCGCCCAAAGTCAACTTCTCTCCAGACTGGCATCTGAGCCCACTGTGTTTGTTTGCTCACAGATAAGGCCACTCTCATGCTCACAGGAAGGCCAGCAGTGTGGCTCCTGGTACCCTTTAGCTGCACCAAGCTCGCTTCTCTGCAGGCCCATGTGCTTGCTGATCTGCCCTTTTGTTCTTGTACCAAGGGACACTTGCTGGTGTTTGTCTTGAGCCCATTAGAGAGCAAATCCTTATGTGTGCCACTTGGAGCATCGACCCCACAAGCCTGGACTTGTTTTCTGTCTCACATGTCCACACTGGGATTCTAACATTTTAGAGGACCAGGGACCCCACCTTACCCACTTGTGTATTCTGAGCTATGTCCGTGTTGAGTCCACACCAAATACCTAGATAACTCTTATTGACTTGAGTGTGTGGGAACCAATAATCCTGTATATACATTGCATGGTTTGGTTCAGGGAAGGATAAATGTCAATGCTGCAAATCCCTTAATTCATTGCCAAGCCCTCCACCCCTGCCTCAAGCAAGATAGAAGGATGCCCAGAGGGACAAAACAACATTGAGTGAAATGTACACAACTGTCTGAATCACTGCCTTCTTGGGAGAGTTAGAGCAACTGTCAAAGTCCCTGATATGTCCATTTTTGTGGTTTTTGATGGTGATTTGTTGTTATTAGGGATTAAAGTCTCATCTTCACCTCTGAAATCATCTGAATAACATTGTTGATGGCGAAGGGAAGCGCAGAGACGAGGCATCCACCGGCAGCCCTGGATCTGGGAGGAAGGAGGGAGGCAGGAGAGCCTGGCCTTCCCAGCTCGCCAGGCACGAGGCTACGCAGGAGGAAGTGAGCAGTCTTGGAGCGAGCAGTGTTTTGCCTTCACCCCAAGTGACCATGAGAGGGGCAATGCAAGTCTCAGTCGTGCTCCTCCTAGTAACTGTGACCGACTGTGCTGTCATCACAGGGGTAAGTTAGCTAACATTCTTTATGCCCTGGGTTTCGGGAAGATGTCCGGGTCTGCACGGGATGTGAGCCCAAGAACGACATAGGTGGCTCTGCCGGCTGGACGCACTGCAAACCTAAGAAACTGGGGAGTTAAACATCAGACAGCTTCAGCGAGGGATTGCATGAGATTTTCAGATTAATCTGAAAATGGGATCTGCCTTTGAGAAGCTGTGCAAATCAAATCCTGTTTCAAATGCGTTAGGAGAGCATTGAAAATTCTGAAGTTCAGTCTTTTGGTAAAATGAAGATTCCTGTTGTGTAATAAGGAATTCCTTTATAAAGTGGATCGGCACCCCCTAATTTGTCTTTTGCGTAAATTTGGTTTTCATATATGATCTGGTTCACATGTCAATTTTAACTGACATAGCACGTTGACTTAATTAAAGGCAGTAAGCTTATTAACTTCTATCGCGTCAGTTTAACCTCTGTTTTTCTAAAAAACAACATCTTGAAACTCTTTCTTTTACTCTGTGCCCAGTTAGTTCTGAGAGGGAATATGAGCGACACCAACATTCTGCTGAGCGCACCCAAAAGCAAGAGCCCAGACAAGTAGAAATCCAGCCTCAGATCAGAGGGTCAGCACAGGGGCACCACACATGCTAGTGTTCAAAAACTTGGATCGTGGCTTTCCCTTAGATATTTGGCTTTACCTCAAATCACCTTCAGATGGGGCACATGTCGTGTTACAGTGTTGGAACCATTCTTATTAAACCAAAAAGTAATGCTTTACCTGAGAGCTTTCCACATAAAAGCCACTAGAAAAAAAAAGGGGGGGGGGATTAACTGTTATTTCAACCTCCTCCAACTTTTTACATAGGGAATGGAAATATAGAGAAATACCAAACAATTCCTGGAATTGGATTAGTTTTAATGTTCACAGAAAGAAAAATTCCTTTCTTCTTTTTAAAGGAAAAAGACTGAGGTTAAAAGAAGAACACATATTAAAGGCAAGTCAATGCTTTTGAGATGCAGAGTGTAAATAAAATTGTGAAAGCAGAATTATACTAATGAATGGAAACCATTGAAGGCTATCCTTCTATTGTGTAGCTTGAAGATCTTTGGGGGTGGGGATGGGGGTGGGGGTGAGAACAAAGGAAAGAAGCCAAGGCTACCCCATGGAGAGGGACGGGAGCAGTGTGGTTGACCTTGAAGCCCAGCTTAACCTCACTGTGCCGGCTCCAATGTCTGGCCCAGAGAGACAGCAAGAAAGGCAGGGCTGAGCGTGGTGGGAAAACATCTTCACCGTGGAAAGCACAAGGGAGAAAGTGAGGGTGAGAGTGGGTGAGTGTGTGAAAGTGGGGATGAGTAGTGAGAACAGGGCTTCAAGTGGGAGCCAGGAACCCCCAGCCTCCCTCCATCCTCCATGTCCTGCTGATGTCCCACATTGGACTCTCAGCAAGCAGCCAGTTTCCACCATCTCCACACTCCCCTGCTCCCTGGACTGTGACAGTCCCCAAATTCAGGACTGGATGGTCCCTCGTCCAAGAGTGGGATAGTAATGTCCCATCCCTGCAGGAGAAGAGTCAGGTGGGGTCTCCTTTTCTTTAACGCTGAGCCTTCAGGGGGCTGGCTGTGTAAGACCGGCCTAAAAGCACAGTTCTTACTTGATGGGAAGGCTCATCTCGCAAAGACCAGGAGGCACAGAGATCGATGCACAAGCAAGAGGTTTTTATTTCCGGCATGCTGGAGGTCGCCCCGTTTTCAGGACAGGAGCGGCCCCGAGCTCTTAACTCAAGCATCTTTTATACAGTTTGGTAGGCAGGCTTTGGTAACAGGCTGGGTTGTACGCTGTTTATTGGCCACTTTAAGCAATTTTTAAAACCATTGGGCTTTTAGCTTTTGGCGGGCAAAGGAAAGACTGAGGTATTGACCAACGGTCCACCCCCCCGTCTTTCCTCCCTTGGTGTCCAAAGATAAGGTGTCATGCTGTTCCTGCAATCAGGTGAGCATACTCCCTTCCTGGGACAGGGTGAACTTTGGGCTCTTTGGAAAGTCCCTTCCACCTGGCAGCAGAAAGTCCTAATCTTCTGGCGACGGAAGGTCTTAAGCACCTGGTAATGGAAGGTCCTAAGTATCTGGTATTGTTTACCAAAAAGGTTGGGGGTTATCTCTACTTCCACAGCTGGGGTATGAGATGTGTCCTCGCTGGGCTGGAACCTGGTGTTGGGTGACTGCCACCTGCACTTCCTCTGGGTGCTAAAAGGACATGACATCCCCTTTCTGTCCTGGAGCTGAGCAAGTTGGAAGCTTCCAGTTCCTGCCAAGTCCTGGACAGGCAGCCAGAAGGTGCTCCTGGGCCTTCTATTAGAGCAAAGCAAACCAAAACCCAGCTTTGAATTTCAGCTCAGAAAATTCACAACACTTCTCTGGAGGTGGGAAGTCTGGATGCTTCTCCATCAAGTCTGGAGAAGTCTGGAGCAGTTCAGACTTCTGTTTTTCCCGACCCTGGCTTTTCTTAAGTGTGGGTTTGTGTGGCCTTCTTAACAAATGGCAACTTCCGGAAACCAGTCAGGGCCACTCCAGCCCCTGTTCTGTGAGCCCAACCCAGAGGAGTCCATCCCTATCTGGGGATCAGAAGGTCAACAGAGAAACATCAGGGAGAGACACCTGTTCTCTGGGGCACTGGCCCCTCGGATGAGGCTGGGCCTCTGAGGGCGGAGAAAGTGCAGGTGTGTAGAGGGGAGGGACCAACCACAGGTGCTGGGCCAGAGGTGGAGAATCCTAATCCGAGGCAACTCAGCACTGACCATCCAGGGGCTTGAGCCATCCCCACTCTGAGAATTCCAATTAATTCACTTCCGCCAGCATCGGCTGAGTGTCTACTGGCACTAGAAAAACAATGCCTCCTAACCTCCAGACTTGTCAGAAAAAGAGGACGGTCTCTCTACCGACTGCTCTCAAAGGAGCTTGGATGTTTCCTCAGATCCAGGTCTGATATCCCACTGAGCCCTGAGCATCCTGCCCAAGAGAGGAGCAGGGGCCATAATGTATAGCCCAATGTGTCCTGCTAGGCTGAGGCCAGGGGTGATGCTCTCAGCCTCTTCTTCCCCATCTTGACATAGGCTTTTTGAATGTCTTCTGGTTTCTCTACGGTGGTGCTAATGGGCTGCTCCCTGTGTCTCCCTGCTGCAGGCCTGTGAGCAGGATGTCCAGTGTGGAGCAGGCACCTGCTGTGCCATCAGCCTGTGGCTGCGCGGGCTGCGAATGTGCACCCCACTAGGGCGGGAAGGAGAGCAGTGCCACCCCGGCAGTCACAAGGTACTGCATAGACACTGCACGGGTACACACATGTGGGCCATCCGTGGGCTGAGCAGACTGGAGGCCTTGCTCAGCCAAGACCCGTGAGGCTGTGGCTCCCGAAGGCAGTGTGGGGGAGGGCAACCCCGCCCCTTTGACAGCTGATCCAGCCCCTGACTTTCCAAGGGAAGCAGACAGCCACCTTACTTAGTGTCCTGCAGATAAAACATTTGTACATTTGTACAGGGCCTGACATTGTCCACCTACAACCTGCTAGCTCAGGCTGGAGAACCACTGATCTAATTTGATTCTCACAGCAGCCCTGGGCAATGGTGAGGAAACTGGGGTACAGCAAGGTCGTGTGACTTGCTCAAGGCACACAGGCAATGAGCCAGAGCTGGGACTGGAACTACAGTTTTCTGATGCCACTTCTAGTTATATGTCACTGATGTTGGGCACTGCCTCCTCGCTTCTTGGCGGCAGCCTGGGTGATGGTGGAGATCACACAGGCTGTTAGACCTGGGGGCTGGGCATCCCCGGCCTCTCCTTTCCTGTGTGGCCTTGGCAGTTAGATTAATAGCTCTGGGCCTCGTGTATAGGAGAGGGGAGCACACTACCTGTAAAGTCTCTCATGGATCTGACAAATTCAGATTTTGAAAGGGTCTTAAATGCCCTTTGCTCGGTAGGAACCCCCCTTTCAAGAACATGAAACAAGACCTGCAAAATGTCCTCCCGTGCACTAGAGTGAGGCACGAGGTGCGGGGGGTGCACACTTGAAGGAGGTACTCCCTCTTCTGCACCTTAAGCACCTAGCTCCAGCTCTGCTCTCATCCCCTGACAGCCAGCTGACAGCCCAGAGGGCATAGCAGAGCTCACAGACCCTTTGCTCCTGAAAGGTCAGAGAGGCCACAGCAACTGGGGGCGGGGCAGGGTCTGCTCAGGGCGACAGAGCCGCAGGCTTCCTTGCCTTGGGGTGCAGGTCAGTTGCAGATCCATATTCCCAGTGAGGACAACAGTGGTGATAAAAACTAATTCTGAGTGCTTCCTACATGCCACTCTTTATACTAAGTGCTTTTTAAAAATATAATGATTAATATATAATTTACAACTATATTTGGTAGTTGCTATTATTAACTCATTTTGCAGATAATAAAGTTGAGGCACAGAGAAGCTAAATAGTTTGCCAATTATCACAGAGCTGGAAAAATGGCAAACCTGGGATTTGAACCCAGGCACTCTAACACCAGACCTGTGCTCCTACCTGCTCCTCTTCAAACCCCCTTGAGGGTATCTCAGTGGTTCAGCACTCCTCTGGGGTGTGAGTGCCTGTCCTGTTCACGGCTGCACCACCACATGCTGAGTACATAATGGATGAGCAGTAAGTATTCAATCCACGGATGTGTGTGTGGGTGCAGGCATGCGTGCTGGGTCTCAGGAGCCAGATTGCCTGGGTTCAAATCCTAGCTCCTCCACAAATTAGCTGCGTGGTCTTGGCACATTTCTTAGTCACACTGTACCTCAGTTTCTTCATCTGTAATTGCTATTATTGTTGTATGAGGTGGGGGTCAGCAGGTTAGGGGGTGGGGGCTGGGGCTGACCAGCGGCTCCTGCCAGGAGGCCCACCTCCCTCTGGTGAAGATGCCTCTCTCTTCTCTCCCCAGATCCCCTTCATCAGGAAGCGCCAGCACCACACCTGTCCCTGCTTGCCCAACCTGTTGTGCTCCAGGTTCCTGGATGGCAGGTACCGCTGCTCTGTGGACTTGAAGAGCATCAACTTCTAGGAGGAGCGGAGCTTGTTTGGTCTCAGGACACCCACGGGGCCTCTTCCTGAGCACAGCCTGGTGTGATCTCTTCTGATTTGTATTTCTACCACGTGACCCAGCTTCCCCCAACTCCCCCAGTCCCCACATGGACTACCCTGATCCCTCGTGCCTAATCCACACATATGCACCTGGGCGGACATGCCTCCACCATGACATGGCCCACGAAGCCAGCCTGAGGGTGTCCCAGCCTGGAGCTGTGGCCCTGAGAGGTGGCCAGCCTAGTTCTCTTCCCTCTCAGGCTGCCTGAGAGGTGGTAAATGGCTGAACAGACATCTGTCTCCCCTCTCTGGGTGCCCTGCTCTCCTCCCTGGGCCTGCCCTTCCCCCTGCATGTGCCCTTCTCCCTGAATCAGACCTTCCTGGGTGCAGGACCTTGGGGGCATTGCTTAGAGCCACCAGTCCTCTGAGGACAGCCTGAGGGATGTTCCTCTTCCTTTGATTGACTAGCTCCCTGTTTTTAGACCACAAGGCCCAAGGTCACTCTTCTCAGAGGGCAGTGGAAGCCACCTCATGGCAGGTATGGGGAGTCAGGGAAGTCAATCAGCCTCATGACGCTCCAGTCCCAGCCAGCCTGTGACCTGTGACCTGTGACCTTGCGCCTGCCCGCTGGGCCAGAATCACAATGTCTCTAAGGTCCCTCCTACTATACTTTACCAGTTAACCAATGAAGCCTCCCTTCCCACTGCCTTCCCATTAAAATGCAAATAGTGGCGGTTCAATCTATTCTGATATTGATGTTTCAGAAGGCAATTAGGGAGCGACTTTAAACAGCTCCTTTCCAAGGATCAGCCCCTGACAGCAGGTCTGTGACCTTGAGGAGAGCAGTCTTCTGCGGGCTGGTTGGGGGAGGGAAGAAGAAGAGAGGGTGGGGGGCAGGGCAGGGGCTGAGAGGGGCATTGATTTCAGACTAGGGAGGCAGCTATGCACACCGACCTGGCTTCAGAATAAAGGCATGAACCAAGGTGTATGGCCATGGTGTTCATGCAGGTGGGGTAGGGATGCAACTGGTATTTCTGCTCCCAGCCAGAGCAATTTTTGGAGAAAGTAGATTTCTAGGTCTCTGTGAATGAGGGGTGAGAGGCAGCTCAGGAGCTGTGGGCAGGGAGAGTGCTGCTGGAGGGGCTGGAGGCAGGAAGGGGCTCTGAGCTAGCATGGGATGGGGAGACTCTATTGGTGAGACTGTGTAGCTGGAACCGGTCGCAGCTCTCATTTCTGCAATTTGGTCTCTTTTGCTTTATGTCAAGTGCTTGACCCCACCAGGCCACCATGTGCCTGGGCCAAGGAAATCCATCTCAGTGATGGAGCTGGCAAGGCCCCAGCCCTGCGTCTGAGCCCACGGGCTGGGGGCTTCTAAACGCATGTTACTGGTCTCACTGCCTCTTCTCCACCTCAATTTTTGGTCTAGAAACGTGCAAAATACAAAAAGAAAATACCTCATATCACACTCTATTTCTTGGAAGCCTCCAGGAAGACTGGGGTTTCTGGGGCTGGGGGTGGGGTTGGGAGTTGGGGGTGGTTCCTGCCCTCTCTGGGGTCTCCTTCTGCATTTGCCCTCCATTCCACTAACGCCTTCCCTGCCCAGGGGTGCTCAGAACAATCTTCGGTCCAGGATCCATTCAGGCCAGGCCAGGGCCCCGCACAGAGGTCTGTCTTTGTTTTCCTCTCCTCATGCAGACAGTGCCACCTGCTCTGCTGACTTGTGTTCCTGTTCCTCTTACAGCCCACGAGTCTCTTTTCCAGTGAAAAGCACCATGGCCGGTGCTTCAGAGCAGCAGAGAGCAGGCTACAGTGGCTGTAGGCAGTAGGGTGCCCCAGGGCGCTGCCACTGCTGCCTCACTCCGTCCCCGCCCGGGAGCAGCCCAATCTGCAGGCTCCTCAGTGGCTGAACCAGCAATTTGATCTGCTTGACTGACTGTCAGTTTTTACATCAGAATTTTTTTTTTTCCTTTTTGTCTTTTTCCGTGTCCGGCAACGGATCGCAACCCTCAGTGTTGCCCCCGTACCGGACCGGGGACCGGCAACGGGATCGCAAGCCTCGGTGTTGCCCCCGCGCCTCGCTCAGCCAGTGAGCGGGAACCGTCTGTATGTGGGATCCGAACCCTCGGCGGGAGCACCGCTGCGCTTCCCAAGCACAGTGCGCCACCGGGCCGGCCCTACATCAGAATTTTGAGGACTATACAGCTGGCCACAGTTCCCTACTACTGTTGCTGAAGACAGAGGGCAGAGAGAGGGGAGGCTAAGAAAATATGTACTCGTGAGTGTTGTTAATACAGTAGTCGCCCTTATCCGAGGGGGGTACATTCTTAGACCCCCAGTGGATGCCTGAAACAATGGATAGTACCAAACCCTATATATACTATGTTTTTTTCCTATACCAAAATACATGCAATGAAATTTAATTTATAAATTAGACACAGTAAGAGATTAATGACAATGACAAATAATAAAATAGCACAATTATAAGGAGATGCCAGCACTGCTACTCTTGTGCTTTGGGGCCATCATGAAGTAAAATAAGGGTTCCTTGGACGCAAGCATTGTGACACTGTGACAGTTGCTCTGATAACTGAGATGGCTGCTAAGTGACTAACGGGTGGGGAGTGTAGACAGTGCGGATCTGCTGCACAAAGAGATGGTTCAGGTCCTGGGCGGGACAAAGTGGGACAGAGCAAGATTTCATCACTGTATTCAGAATGGTGTGCAATGTAAGACTTATGAGTTGTTTATTTCTGGAACTTTCCATTTAATATTTTCAAACTGAAACTGCAGAAAGGGCAACCACAGACAAGGGGGGAACTACTGTATTTGGGAATATGTTCTTTATATAGTTATAAAAAGAATGTACTTATAAAAATAACATACACATAAAATGTATTCTAGAAGAATTAAATGAATTTAAGGTCAGGTGAAGCTGACATCCTTTCAAGATCAGGAGCCCTCAGTGACAGCCTTTACCTCCGCCCCCAACGTTTCATGTCCAACTGGTGATGTCTGGCACCATCTCGTGGCCCAAGTGGGGATAGCACGGAAGAGCTGAGGTGGAAAAGACCGGAGCTTCAGGAAGAGGCCTCCTCCTCAAAGCGGATGGGGACCGTTCCCAGATATCCCCAAGTGTGAGACTCAGTCAGAGGTTTACAGGGACAATGCCTCCATTAGTGGAAAGAGGTCTGCCACCCTAAGGACCACGGGGAAAATGCTCAGTTGCCACTTAGGGCCCTGTCCCATCCTACATACTTCTTCCTTGCTGGGGTTTTAGGACAGATGCTGATGACATCTCCTCTTGTAGCTTCTCCAGGACTAAGAAAGTGAAGGTGGGTGGGGGTCATAATAGCACGAGTAAAGCTCCCTGCCTCTATCTGTGTATCCCAAGGACATGGCGTGTATGGGAAGAGCTACCTCTCTGAGGCTTTTCTTCATTCGCACCACCCAGATCTGAATCTTCTCTGTCATTCATCTTGGTTAATGCTTCCACTATCTCCCTGGTATCCCGAGGGAGCTGGGGCGGGCCAGTGCCTGGAGCCCTCCCCACAGAGGAAGAAAGGCCAGACACAGACCTGGCAGAAGGCAGAGCAGAGAATCTGTCTGGGAGGTCTCCAGAGGACCCAAAATACTCAAAGAAGATTAAGAGGAAATCTGCTGCTAAATCCTGCTCCATCTGAATATGTAACAGTGAACATGGCATAGTGCAGTTGATAGAATTCCAATTGGCTGGTGACTAAGCCAGCACAATTTGAGTGCATATTGATTTCTGTCTCTTCTACTCAGTTATCCTGGTTTGAGGGATCTTAGCCACCAGGCTCCAGGAAGTTGTGGCCAGAGGTGACACCCAAAGAGAAGCAGGAAGCCTCCCAAAGCCAAAGAGAAAGGCCAACTTAGCAGAGCCTCCAGGGGGACTTGCTCCAGAATTGAGTCTGTGTGACAGATGACACACTGTTTTTACTTAGACCATGTGTTAATCTAGGGTGGCTTTAGTTGGGAGGAGGCCAAGGTGGGGCCAAGGCTCTCAAGCCCCAGAGGACAACATTTGACGTTTTTGTTTTAGTCTGTTCCTGCTGCTATAACAAAACACCTTTGACTGGGTAGTTATAAAGAGCAGAAATTTATTTCTCACAGTTCTGGAGGCTGGGAAGTCCAAGATCGAGGTGCCAGTAGGTTCAGTGTCTGGTGAGGGCCCTCTTTCTGCATCCTCACATGGGGGGAGGGATAATGCTGTGGCCTCACATGGGGCAAGGGTGAAAGGGCAAAAAGGCCTAGCTGGTTCCCTCCAGCCCTTTTATAAGGTCACTAATCACGATGCAAAGCCCTCATGACTTAATCACCTCCTAAAAGCTCCACCTCTTAATACTATCACATTGACAATTACATTTCAACACATGAATTTTGGGACATTCAGACCACAGTAGCCTACATACCCTTGACAGTAACAATGTTTGGACTCCAGAACTTTCTACTTGAAAATTTGCCCTGAATCAGCTTTCAGACCTACCCAAGAGTGAACCTGGAGGATTTGCCTGGGGTGTGCCAAAAAATCAGATCCTGCCTGAGGGGGAGGGAAGTGCAAGGTGGCCTGGGGGCACACGCTCTGTCTAGTATCTTCAGAGCTGTGCTTTCTGATCTGGAATTTGAAAGGAAAGCAAAGAGTCATCTTTAAACAAACAGCTCTCTCCAGCAAATGACAAGTGGATGAATAAAACGTGCTGTGTCCATACGCTGGAGGATTATTCAGCTGCAAAAAGGACTGAAGTATTGACATGTGCAAACATCATGCTAAATGAAAGAGGCCGGTCACAAAAGACCATATCTTGTCTGATTCCATTTATGTGGAATGTCTGGAACAGGTACATCTATACAAACAGAAAGTGGATTAGTTGTTGCCTAGGGCTGGGGGTGGGGAGGAGGTAGGAAAATGGGGAGTGACAAGAATGGTCTAAGATGAGATTATAGTGATGGTTGCACAACTCTGTGAATATCCTAAGACGTATTGAATTGTACACTTTAAATGGATGAGTGGCATGGAATGTGAGTTATAGCACAATAAATCTGATTAAATCTACGAAGTTTAAAAAAAAAGAAAAAAGAAAAGAGAGAAAAAAGAAATAGCTCTTCAACTTTAGTTCATAGAATTCAAAAGGAGGAATCCAGGAAGGGGCCAGAGCTTGTTTTATGAGGTTTGGCACTTCCAGGGTCCCAGGAGACTCTCTAGGTCTGGGCGTAGCAGGACAGAGAAGGGTGGGCATTCTGGGCTGGAAAATGACTTGGTATCTCTTCAAATAGGTACTTTTATTTTATATATGTTTTTTGTGGCTGGCCTGTACAGGAATCCCAACCCTTGACCCTGGTGTTATAATGCTATGCTCTGACCAACTGAGCTAACCACCCAGCTCCAAATAGGTTTTTTTTTTTAAAAGATGACCGGTAAGGGGATCTTAACCCTTGACTTGGTGTTGTCAGCACCATGCTCTCCCAAGTGATCTAACCGGCCATCCCTATATAGGAATCCGAACGCATGGCCCTGGTGCCATCAGCACCACTCTCTCAAGTGAGCCACGGGCCAACCCTGCAAATACGTATTTTTAAAATGTTCATTTCACACTTATTTTGTGGGGGTGGGAGAATGATTTCATATTAACCAAAACTGTATAGCTCTTTTCTTATGTACCATATAAGGTGTTTGTAATATGTGGTTTTCTACTCCAATGAACTTCTCGAATGGCATACTAAACTGTTTACAATTCAGGTGATGAAAAAAAATCCCTCATCAGCAGTACAAAAGCACTATACCATGCACTCTGCAGTTTGGGGGTTCAATTTATTGAGACTGCGTCTTAAAATGAGTGTAAGGAATGTTTTTATTTTTTCCACTGGAAGACACCGTCCCCCTTGGTGAGAGCAGAGGGGTTCCTATGTAGCAAATGAATTACCTGGCACAGGCATTGAGTGCCACTGAGTCTTCTACTTATTCCAGGGATGTCTTACACCCTTTTTAGAACTGCGCCCAGCTCAGCCAAGCCTAGGTAGGAATAAGGTTGAAATATGGAATTCCACCCCTTGTTCCAACCGTAGGATTACTGCCCACAACTTTTGGGTGGGCAAAATGTCGGCTTCCCCCTCTGAGATTTTCCATTCAGCAGGGCTCAGATGGCCCTGCATGCAGCCACACGCTGGCCGCTCCCCACTCTGCCTTTCCCTATCCCATCTCTCCCGCTCCCATAGGGAGAACAGTGCTTGGGTCTCAGGAAGACCGCTTGGCCCAGGTCACAGGAGGGATGTGATTTATGGCTCTTCTCCCCAGAAGATTCTTGTCTCAGCCCCCTGCCTACTTGGAAGGCTCTGCTGCTCAGGGGCCAGAGAGACATTAATCTCTGTGCAACTTGGAGAAAATATTTGTGCAACTAAAATATTAGTGCAACTAAAATATTAGTGCAACTCAGATGAAAAACAAGGAATCAGAGCTCCTGGAGGGCCTCACCTTGTGCAGAGCAGGAGAAAACTCTGGGCCTAGTGAGGACAGAGGGGCCTTATTTGGGGGCCAAAGACTAGTGAGGAGGATTAACTGGGTGTAAACAGAAACACTGATGAGTAAGAAGCCGTGGGCCCATTTCTGACAGAGACCATTACAGACGAGCCTGTGAAATTCTGTCGCAAAACTAAACCCCAAAGATGAAGTAAACAAATATGTCGAATGGCAGTTTGACATTTCCTTGTCATTTCATTTTGCTTGGTTGGTGTTTCTCGTTGAATTAGGGGCAGTTTCCTTGTTTATGTTTTCTGAAAGGTTGGGTAGTATGGTGGTTAATGGCACAGACTGCCCGAGTTTGAACCCTGGTTTGGCAACTTATTAGCTAGGGACTTTGAGGAAGTTTCTAAACCTCTCTGTGCCTCAGTTTTCCCCTCTGTAAAATGGCAATAATAACAGTAACAGCGCCTGCCTCTTTGGTTGTTGTGAAGATTAAATGCTGGTATGTGTGGAGTGTTTAGGACAGCGCCTGGTGTGCGGAAGCACTGAGAGAACGGTTTATGTGTTTTTGCTTATTAATGAAGATGCCTTGGACAGTCAGTATAGGGCCCCCTCGGCCCAGTGCCTGTGCCTCTGGCCACCAGCTTGCTAGACCAGTGCCACCTGGAGGCATTGCTTCAGTGGAGTAAATTAACAACAGCCGGGAAGGAATTAAACGCCTTTTTTTTTTTTTCCTAAAAGATGACCGGTAAGGGGATCTTAACCCTTGACTTGGTGTTGTCAGCACCACACTCTCCCGAGTGAGCTAACCGGCCATCCCTATATAGGGATCCGAACCCTTGACTTGGTGTTATCAGCACCACACTCTTCCAAGTGAGCCACGGGCAGGCCCCTAAACGCCTTTTTTTGGATGTACTTCAATTCCCCAGAATCCGAACCTGGTGGGAAGAAATCACAGTTTGTTCAGATAGTGTTCTGCTATTATTGTGAAGTTTAGAAGCACAGGTTTATGTAGGCAGAGCTCGATAACAGCTCCGTTTGGGAACATAGATACGCAGATCTTATCTAAGTGCTTCTTAATACCTTGTTTAAACCCATGTGTCACTGCTTCAAAGTGAAATGGAATGTTTGCTCAATATGGGCTATGATCTTAATACTGTGCTAACCAATTTTTTTTCTAGAAAAAGCATAAGGAGAGTGGGCTTTGAAATCAGTCCTGGCTTTTCTCAGATTGTGTCCAAATCAAACCTACCAAAGTGTGTATGCTTCCCAACACAGGCCTCAGCGTGCTGGTGGCTGCCCCCAAGGAGCAGGCAGTGCTAGGAAATGCTACTCACACCTAGACTGGCAGTTCCCAGGCTCTAGTGTGCATCGAATGCCAATTCCTGGGCCACCGCCAGGAACTCTGACTCAGTGGGCCTTTAACAAGCCCCCCTCCAGCTATGACTCTAATGCAGATGGTCTCTGTTCCTCCCAGCCCCAGGGAAATGTTGCCCTAACCTGTCACCCCAACCTTTGTAGGAAATCAATTAAACAAATCATGAAAATTCTACTTTTCTTTCCAAGGGACAGAGAGGCTAGTTTCCATTAGGGAAACTCCAGTGAAGCTGGAGTGGGGTCTTAATATTAAAATAGGACTAGCAAGACAGGGGAGAAGGGAGGAAGGAGAGGGTGTGTGTGTGCCTGGGTCTGTGCCTATCCAGAATTAGGTCTCAAAGCGGGTGTTATTGTCCATGTGAAAACTTCAGTCATCAAAGTGGGAAAAGGAATACAAAGAGAGGGGCAGTTGTAAAGGAGAGAGAGGAAGCTCCACGAAGGGGCAATAATTTCTGCTCACTGAAGGCTGACAGCTGGGCTCCCATCTGATGTTAGAAAGCCCTGCAGGTGAGGAGGCCCCAAGTTAGGAGGCAAACATGTGTCTGTATCCTACACACACTCCCTGCCCCCATCTGGGGCCCAGCTGGGAAAGGGTGAAATAGGGACCTGAGCCACTAATGGAAGGCTCGGTGTTTGGAGTCAGGGCAACAGAGAACGGGGCCCAGGCCCCTCTCCTTGGGGCTGCCCCACTCCGGGAGCCTGCTGGGGGCAGGTATCTTAGTAGCAGTAGCCTGTGGGCAGAGACAGTAGCAGCTTATTCCCGGAGTGAGGGGAGGAAAAAAGATAAAAGATGGTGTCTGCACCAACCTCCCCCCAAAGAGCAAGTATAGAAGCTGGATCATGAACTTAATGGTGGAATGAAACAGCCTGTGCCCACTCCCACCTCTGACTGATGATGAAATGGGCCAGGTGGGAGTGAGCGACCTCCCCGCAGCCCTGCGCCTGCCTCCCCTCCCCATGAACAGGAGGCCAGTCACGGTCCCCCTCCCCCACTACAGGATTGCTGCCTTCTTTTTTTAGTGTCTCAACACTGCCCCAGAGAGGCCCGCCAGGATTTAGTTGCACACTGCAGCCCTCTTCAGTCTGTAAACCACCCATGGAGTCAGTCTGTTCAGTTCAAGGTGAAGATTTTAATCAAGCTATTTATAATTCCCGCAATGGAGCGGGTGTCAGTTCCAAAGCAGTCACACGCCAGATGTCAACTTGGAAGTTGAGAAGGAGACAAGGGTTATTATAAATTAATGTTGCCAGTGATTAATATTTGATATTTTTAACACACACTCATCTCAGGGGAAAAAATCCTCTTTAACTAATGTGGATGGACGCATTGACGTGGGATTACTGAAAATCTTTGGGTGTAGCTTGAGGCAAAAATCTGACAGAAGAAAATAAGTGAGCAGTGAAGTCGGATTCTCTGGGGTTTGATGGGACAGCCAGTGTCTGCAGGCCTGTCTCTTTGGTCTGGGGCTGTCAGGGTTTGGCGTCCTGCACTGTCTTCCCGCCTCCCTCCGTTCTCCTGGGAACCTCCTGTTCCAGTTCTGGTCTGCTCCAGGCTAGAGAAACCACTGGCTCGTTCCATCACAACTTGGGAGTCAGAGACTTTTCTTTAGTCTGGGCTTTGCTAATATGTGTAGCGGCTCACACCAGAGACTGTGACTGGGGGGGCTTGCCCTACAGACATACCTGAACCCACCACCAGAGTAGCCACTGGTGGCTGGGGTTAGCATCTGACCTGCAGATAATTTGTTTGGTCTGCATGGTGTTGCCTTCATTGTGCTTCAAAAAGATGGGGAAGAAGGGCCGAGCCCGTGGCACACTTGGGAGAGTGCGGCTCTGGGAGTGCAGCAGCGCCCCCACCGCAAGTTCGGATCCTATATAGGGATGGCCGCTGCGCTCACTGGCTGAGCGCGGTGCAGCCGGTCTCAAAAAGGACAAAAAAAAAAATGTGGAAGGGAATTAAATTTACTTCATATTTCTATTTTTGAATATTTATTTTAGAGATTAGAATTTGAAACACCATCCCTAGTATCTTACAGGTTCATATAATGTCACATGCTTACTCCATAGTTCAGCAAACACAGAGGTAATTTTTTTTTTTTTTCTCTTTTTGTCTTTTTTCGTGACTGGCAACGGATCGCAACCCTCAGTGTTGCGCCCGTACCGGGCCGGGACTGGCAACGGGATCGCAACCCTCGGTGTTGCTCCTGCACCTCGCTCAGCCAGTGAGCGGCCGGTCTGTATGTGGGATCCGAACCCTCGGCGGGAGCGCCGCCGCGCTTCCCAAGCGGCGCACTGTAGCAGTGCGCCACCGGGCCGGCCCCAACACAGAGGTAATTTGAACTTTCCTTGCACCGCTCACCATACTCCTCTATGTTCCCTGCTGGGCCCCGTGGGCAGCTGAGCTTTCCTCTCCTGCCCAGCGCTACTGAGCCTCAGGTTTCTCATCTGTTAAACAAGGCCCAAGCAGCCTGGAGTAGAAAGATCATGGGCTTTAGAGTCCAACTCCAGGTTCCAGGACTGAATTCCTGGCACCACCACTTTCTGACCTTGGAGCTGGGTAAGTGACTTAACCTCTTCGAGCTTCACTTTTCTCATTTGTAAAATATGGAGAATAGCAGCTGCCCTGCATGCTTTTGGTGATGACTAGATAAAAGGGAAATAATAATAACAGCTTGCATTTATTGAGGGCCTGCTGTCTGCCAGGTGCCTACCATGGCCTCATCGATCATCACAGAAGCCCTATGAGGTGGCAGATGTTTACAGATGAGGACAATGAGGCTGGGCGGGGTGACAGTCACAAAGCTAAGGGCAGTGCTGGGGCACTGGACATACTGAGCACTTAGGAACTGAGGGCTGTGGAACAGATGTTGCTAAGGTCTCCTCTAGTTCTGAAAACAGGAAAACTTGTTTTGGATAATTTTTTGACATGTGGGAAAGGGTTGGACAGAGCCACAGACAGAGGCTGAGGAGGCCCAGGGTGCTGGGAGCCCTGCCCTTCCTCTCTGTAGGTGATGTCCCCAGTGGAGGATTTTCACCCCCACCCTGGGTGGAGAGAGCAAAGCCTGCCTGGCCCCAGCCTGCTGCTTCACAGGAGAAAAGGAGCCTTCATCCTCTGCTTTCCACTCAGCTCCTCCTCTGCATCCAGGTATCTGCCTCCATCTCCGAGGTGCCTGCGAGGAAGGTAAGCATAGTGACAAAGCTCAAAGTGTCACCCCCAGCTGCATGTTGTCATGGTCCAGAGCATGCATTCTGGGGTATAAATCCTAGGTCTGCCACTTATTGGCTGTGTGATCTTGGGAAGATTTCCTAACTGGTCTGTGCTTTGGTTCCCTTAAAATGGGACAAATAGTACCACATTCATGGGATTGCGGTGGTCTGTGGTTAAGAATAAATGATTTCATACACGAAAAGGGCTTAGGGCAGTGCCTAGTCAGTAGGTACTCACCAACATTAGCAATATTATATGATTAAGCTTTGATGCTTGGCTGAGGAGGCAGCTGAATCTCTCCTCCTAAATTATCCTGAAATGTTGATGGCAGGTGCATCACGTAACTAACACCCAGTCCTCAAGTTGGGAGCACCATAAAGGGTCCAAGCTGGGGGGGAGGAGGATTGCACAGGGGTCATCTTGTCTTTCTCTCTGTCTCTAAGTCATTATCCTGGTGGTTACCTTGATCAGTGGAGCACCTGTCAGCTGGGTTTCCTGGCTAGACTTGTCTAGGGGCATGCTAGATGCTTCCCAGGAGTTCTGTTCCCAGCTGTTCTAAAATTTATTTCTGGTAGTCTTATAACCCCACAGTCATGGGTTTGGATCCCCATACTGGCCAGCTGCCAAAATACATACATACATACATACATACATAAATAAATAAATAGCATTTCAACCTGGGATTTGCTTTAATCAGATATAGTGAGACATGCAGACATGGAAATGACTGCCGTGAAGGGAGAAGTTTATACACACCGGCCTGTAGCAGCACAGCACATAGGGCCACATGGAGAAGCAGCAGGGCTGTGAGGGGGCAGAAGTGGGGAAGAGGACAGCATGGCCCAGAGACTTTTTTGGGGTTCTTGCAGGAGGAAATGGGTGACAAAGGGTAGGTATGCTGAGTAAGTTTAGGATTGGGTAGTTTAAATAATTTTGGCAGCTTTGGGCTATAGAGGTGGTCTCTAGTTGGCTCTGGGGTATAAGGGTGGTCCCTAGTTGTCTGATACGGGCCCTAGGGAGATTTAGAGCAGGAGTATTATTGGCTTGGTGTGTAAGAGTTGGATAAAAGAGATGATGGGGTGTGGGCTCTGGATTGGTTGCTTTGTATATCAAAAGTGCACTCATAGGAGAGTCATTTGTTATCTCTAGGAATTAGCTAGTCTCTCCAGGAGGGGAATGGTCCTAAATGCCAGAGCATCAAGATATGGGAAATAAGAAAATATAGTCAATATATCAACTCATCCCTGGACTAAGCTTTTTGTCCTCCCTGGCAGAGTCCATATACCAGCTCAGCCCCAGATAAAGCTCCTTAGCCCCATAGCTCCTTGTCCATTAGCTAATTATAGGACTCATACATTGAATTATACTTAGTTGTCTGCATGTCTGTGTGTCCCACTAGACCATGAGCTCCTTGAAGGAAGGGAGAGTACCTTTTTCATCTCTACCAGCTCAGAGTACCAACGACCGGGGTACTCACTGGAAGAGGGGAGGAGGTAGAGCTGTGGTGGGCCACAGGTTCCTGAAAGTCCACATGTGTGCCATCTGGGCACCTATTCCCTGACCTTGACCACTGGAGGGACTTGACTTCTGGGCGCGAAGTTCCTAGTCTCATTTGCTTACTTCTTCCGTATATAGATTGACTGAGGGAATGATAGAATTAATTTAACATTTATTGAATGCCTATCTTTGGTCACACATTATTCTAGGTGTTTAGAGTTACAAAGATAAGACAAAATTCCTGCCCTTGAGTCTGCAGTCCAGAAGGACCCTGACTGACATGTAAGCCATCACTCGCCAGTGAGATAAGCACTCTGAGCACACCCAAGATTGAGGAGCAAACTGTGCTGGGAGTGGCATGAGTGGTTACTGCAGGCAATGTGGGTTGGCTCAACAGCACCTGATTGTCGGCTTCTACTGGACAGATTCAATTGCCCAGCTTCCCTAGTAGCTGGGAGCTATGAAATGAAGTTCTAGAGAGTCAGGCATGAGCAGAAGTCTGATGGCACTGCTTCTTCTTGCTATGAGAGTGGATGTGATGTTTGGTGCTGTAGCAGCCACTTGCAGCTATAAGGAAAAGGGCAAATGAATTGCAGTGGCATACAATGAACCAATATCATACACCTCTGGACTTGTTGTTCTGAGAGAAAAATAAACTACCATTCATTTAAACCATTGTAGAAGGGTTTTCTGTTACTTGTAGCCAAGCTCATTCCTAACTGATCTTGGAGAAGAAAGGAAAGTCTGCACACAGGACATATCTTTTGAGTGGGATCTTGGAGATCCCCAGGCAGAAATAGAAAGAAGAGTGTTTGGACACAGTGAGGGGAGAAGTTGCATGCTACATTGAACAGAATCAAAGGGTATTTGGTGTATGGTAAATATTGCTTCTTTGGGTCACTCACATTGAACAAGGCCCAGTGTTGGTCTCTGAGTATGTATGTGTGCACGTGTGTGTTTGCACATGTCCATACATGTGCAAAGAAGTTTAGGGCATATTCCCTGCACTAGAGCGGGGGTTTTGCTTTAATGTTTTTTTCTGTGGAGAGACCACGTAGTAAATATTTTAGGCATAGTGAGCCATCTTGTCTTTGATGCAATTAGTCAACTCTGTTGTAGAGTAGCCATAGACAGTATGGAAACTAATGAACACTGATGTGTGCCAATAAAACTTTATTTGTGGACATAGAAATATGCATTTTAAGGGCCGGCCCGTGGCTCACTCGGTAGAGTGCGGTGCTGATAACACCAAGGCCACGGGTTCGGATCCTATATAGGGACGGCCGGTTTGCTCACTGGCTGAGCGTGGTGCTGACAACACCAAGCCAAGGGTTGAGATCCCCTTACCGGTCATCTTTAAAAAAAAAAAAAAAAAAAAAAAGAAATATGCATTTTATATCATTTTAATTGATCATAAAATATTATTGTTCTTTCTATTTTTCTCAACCATTTATGAATGTACAAACTATTCTCAGCTCTCAGGCCATGCAAGAACAGATAGAAGGCCGGATTTGGCCAATAGGCGGCAGTATGCCAACTCCTACTCCAAAAGGCTATAATCTAACTAACGAAATAAAGTGTAAACATGTTAAATCCAAGCTGACTGCCATCCGACTGTGACTCCCTGGGGTAGAGATGATGGCAGCTCTGTTTCCATGTGTCCAGTTCAAGTGCACAGAAGATGCTCAAAAATGGACTTGAATTGGCTCTGTTGGTGCTCGTATCTGAGTGGAGATCACAGGCCACGGGGGCTGTCTCTAGGCCCTGGTTTGTTTTAGCCACTTTTGTGTGTCAGTCTCCAGGAACAAGGAATCTAGACTAAGGGGAGTCGTCCCCACTTGGCACCCAGTAACCAGTGATGACATCTTGTCCTGGCTTTTCTAAAAACTTTTTTGCAGTTTTTGGCCTGCTCCCCCATGGATAAGCTTTTCTAACGTGCTTTGCTCTCCGGAGCGCACATGAATGCTATTAGAATGAACCCAATTTGGTGAAGAAACTCAGAACAACCCGTGCTAAGTGATTCTCAGTTTTGAGGATCACCTTCCACGGGGACAGGTGGCTGAGTCTGACATCCAGGATCATGGACCTAAACAGTTTGCTGCTGAATCAGGCTGGGCTCGTGGTGACTTGGAGCAGAGTGGTGCAGCCATCCCTCCCCACATTTCTGACCCCAGCAGGTCCTAAGCCTAGGTGCTATAGGCATGACCTGCTGCACACAGGTTTGACTGTCCTGAGGGGTGCCCAGAGGTGGGAGAAATGAGCTAGAAGCAGAGCTGCCCCCAGACCTGACATTGTAAACTGCTGACATTCCCATGGCATGCCAGGCCCTGTGGTGTGGTATGCAGTGGGTTAGACCAGGAGTCTCAGGACAGTTTCCAGCTCTGTTTTCATTATGGGCAGGCCCTTAAACCTCTCTGAGCCTCCATCTCCTCCGTGGGACATCATAAAGTTGCCTGCTACTTCTCAAGAGTGGTGACAAGGTCATTTCTTCATTCATTTGCTTAACAAACATGTCCTGAGCACCTACTATGCATCACACTCGGTGCTGGTGTGTGGGAGGAAACACTGCTCAGATGGAGGGCCCTCAGTATAGGTCATGCAGGCTCTGGCCTGGCACGGCAATGTCCCCAGGGAAGAAAGCAGGAAACAAGCTGTGCCATTTAGTGTTGATTTTGCTCTCTGCTTCTCTGGCTTTTGGTGAGGGAGGGTGCCAAGAAGACAACTGGATGTGCTGTGGCCCCCTCCTAGGCCATGAGGAGCAGCAGTGTTCTGGCCTTTCGGGGACCCGGCCAGGGGCTTTGTGAAGGGATGTGGGTGGAGGGGGGACATTGCCATGGTAGGATCTGGCTGTCCTCCTAACTTCTGTTAAAAAGCACTCAGTCTTCCTGTGGACTGGTGTCCTGAGGCTCCCTCCTGAGGCTCTGACAGTCAAATGTGTGCAACTCCTGCGTCTACGCTTCTCAGTGCTGCCAGTGTGTCTGGGCCCACCATGTGCCCAGGCCCTCCACGTGCCCACCTCCTCAGCTGCCCCCTCCCCCTGCTGTCTCCAGGCCTCCTCTTGCCTGTCCTGCCAGGTGTTAGGCAACTGGCTCTGTGTTCTCCTGCATACCTGTGCTCCTAAAGTCCTAGCTTATTTTTGCCCACCTTTTAAATCCTGATTTTCCAGTTTATAGGCTCCCCTCATCCCTGGGACATGATCTTCTGCACCAATTTCATGGCTCCAGTCTTTGTTTTCCTTTTTGTCCCGAATCTCTTCCTGGCTCCAGGCCTGAGAGAATATCTGGCCTCCTGGCTTGGCCTCGGAGCCTCTTCTCAACAGCACCCCCCACGTGTGTTTCTGAGAGGCTCTCCCTACCCCCTGGAGTGGGACTCAGATACAGAGTCTTGGCCTAACCTGCTCCCTAACCCTGACTATGACTGTCCTGTTTCCCTCTTTCCCCCATGTGTGGGACACTTATCTTTCTTTCTGGTTCTGCCTTCCCAGTTCTTCCAATTGCTAGTGTGATCTGGCATTTACCCCTCACCTGTTCAACATCCTTCTAACGTGGAACCAAGGGTCACATTCCTAGGGAAGCATGAGCCTTGGGCTGCTTGGTGACAAACTGAACAAGCACTGTCTGTATCAGATGCCACTTTGGGAATGGACTGAGTACCCCCTGGGAAACTGGGCTGGGAGGCCTGAACTTGGAGATTCCTGGATAGGGCAGGCTGCCAGCTTCCAGCAAAGTCCATGGAGAGCAGGCAGATAGGGTAAGAGTGGGGTCTGTTGGGCATAGGCCTCTTACTGAGCATGAAGTGGAACATGAAATAGGTTTCTGGCAGCAGCCCCACCTGTGTTGGTTCAATAAGTCGTGTTTGGAAAGTGGAATCCAACCAGAGAGGCCTACGTTGACATTTCTTGGCCTGAAGATCAGGCACGTGTACCCTTCGACTTTGAAGTCCCCAGAGTGGTGGAATTTGGGGCCCTTCTCAGCGTGGGTCTTAGGTAGTCTGGGTGCTGCTATCTCACTATGTTTGTGGAGTGGCCTGAAGTCAGGGAATATCTCCGAAGTCTGGGCTCCCAGACAGAGGGAACCCCACTCCCTCTATAAAGGCTGTGGGAATGGGCACTGCTGGAGCAGTGGCTGGCCCATGGTGCAGGATGAGGTGCCTCATGGTAACCAGGTAAATGTCAGACCCCAGGGGAAGGAAGGGCATCTCATGCATCCTCTCTGGGTGGGTCTATCCCTGGTTTTCCAGCCAGTGGTCCCGCTGGGGAGTCTTAGGATGAAATGCTGCAGATTCCCAGGACAATGGCTTCCTGTCAAGCTTGCCTTTGCACATTAAGACCTTTTCCTCTAAGTGCCCCTGCACTTCAGGGTGTGGTGGAAAAGAACAGGGAATCAGATGGGCAGGACGTGCCTTATGGAGTTGAACTGCCTGGGATTTGATTCTCAGTTCCATCACTATCCTAACTCTCTGTGCCTCAGTTTCCTCATCTGTTGTAAAATTAGAATTATAGTGTCCATCTCATAGAAATGTTATGAAGATTGTATGAGATAAAATTTGTAAAATGCTTCAAACAGTGCCTGACACACTATAAGAGCTACATATGCATTTGTTAAACAAAATAAACTTCTCTGTTGTACCAAGTCCTTTGTGGGTGAAAGTCCCAGGTTCTCCTCCAAAAGTAATAGCTGATATTTATAGAGCTGTTTGCTGCTAGGTGCCAGGCATAGAACTAGGTCCTTACCTATACTGTCACTAATCCTCCTGAATCAGGCAGACATTATTTGCATTTTACAGATGAGAGAGCTGTTGTTCAGGGAGGGTCCCTGAGCTTCCCAAGGCCACGTGGCTAGTGATGGAGGAGCAAGGACGTGGCCGCAGGTGGACTTGCACTCTGGCTGTGACGTAACACTACCTCCAGGTGCTCATTTGAGCCTCATCAAGCCCTGAGCACAGAAAGACCTTTTGAGTCCCTCCTGGGGAAGCTGGATCCCTGAAAAGGGTCAGGGTGACTTCAGACATTCAGGGATCTTTGTGGTCTTGAAAATAAAGTTCCTCCAATTCCCAGGCATGCTGGTGGCCCCAGCACTGGAGGAAAACTGGAGCTGAGGATTCTGTGCTGGTTTGAGCCTCCATACAGGGCTGTCCTCCTGGTTCAGGATGAGGCCATGGGCTGCCTTCTGAATGCTGCTGGCTTCCTTCTCTGAGAAAAGGCTCTCTGAGGCCTTGTGCTAGGACAGGTCAGCTTGGCAGAGTCTTAGCTAATTACTATACGTGTTGTCAGATTTTTGGCAATTAGATCCTGAGCCAATCAGGAACCAGAGCCAGAATCAAGCAGAAAACATTTTGGAGGCCTGGACGTGGGGACACGGGAAAGGGTAGCTGTGGGACTGGTTCAGGAGCTCAGTCCAGCTTCCTTCCTTTTGTGCCTAAGTCCTTTTCTGTTATCAGAGACAAAGGCTGAGAAATATCTTGTGAACCTCTCGTTTGTAAGTCAGGTACCAGCTGAAGTCACATAGGAGGGCTGGGGCAAGGGGCACCAGAGGAGAGACCATCATTCACATATAAGCCCACTCCATATGGCCATTTGGGATGTGAGCAACATGAGAAAACCCATCCTCTTTGTGAGTCTTAAAGCTGCTACCGTTCTATTGTGCTCAAAGCACTTTCTCATCTGTAGTCTCACGTCGTCCTTTAAGCCAGCCTGATGGAAGAAGACCACAGGATGCTTACAGGTAGAGGGGACTGGCGGAATCACCAAGCTCCATGTCAATCTGCAAGAGAGGAAACAGAGCCAGAGAGGTTGAGCCACCTGGTTGGTCAAAAACAGGGTCAGGAGAGTGTCTGGAAAGGAAGGAGTCAACGTATTTTACAGAAAAGGGAGCCGAAGCTCAGAGGGCTGTGGGAGCCACCAAGGTGAAGCTCAGAGGGCTTTGGGAACCTCCCAAGTTGCCACGGACATGGCAGAGCCGGGTCTAGAACCAGTGTCTGCTGTTTCACCTCTTGATCTCACCTGTTGACCAGACTTCATCACCCAATACCTAACCTCGATCAGTAGGCCCCTGGGAACCAGGTTCTGGGCTGAGAAACCCTCTGAATAATTTCCACCCACTTTAGGGCAAAAGTTAACCAGAGAATGAAGAAAAGTGGTTAGCAAAAGTGGGAGCATTGTCGTAGCATTTACCAGAGTGCAGGAGACACCATTTTCCTCTCCACACAGTGCGCTCCAGGAGAGAAGAGGCTGTACCCTTTTCACTGTCGTATCCCCTGTGACCTATACGGCGTCTGGCACATAGTAGGTACACAGCAAGAATTTGGTGACTGAACAAGTGATAATGTGCTTGGTATCTTTCAAACTGGGCTGTGAAACTCATTAGTGGGTTATGAAACACATCTAGAGGTTCTCCGCCAGCATTAAAAAAGAGAAAGGAATAGAAAATATCAGGGTGCATTGCATTTAGTAAGGATAAACAATGATTTGTGAACTGATGTAAAATATATTTCTCACTTTGGGTTGTGGTAAAAAAATATCTGAAAGCCATTGGCCAGGGTTCAATGGGATATTGACTCAAAGGCTGGGCTGGGGACAGCAGTGTGGGGAGGGGTTTATGGAACCCAGAACCTCTGGGCACTTCTCGGAGGCTAAAGGAGATGCCCACCCTCATCATGATCCTTCCCTGTCCCCTCAGGATCCCTCTGCAAAAAGGGAAGTCACTGAGGAGGGCCCTGAAGGAGCGTGGGCTGCTGGAGGACTTGCTGAGGAAACACCGGCATGCAATTGGCAGGAAGTATTCCAATTTGGGGAGGCGGCCAGCGAGCCTGTGACCAACTACCTAGACATGAGTGGCTCTGAAGCCTTTCCAGTAGTGAGTTCTCACGCTCCTTGGCCCCTGACTCCCCATCTTTTCTCCTTTCCAGGATCATGGAGCCTGTGGGCTGTGGAGACCTCTCCTCGACCTCAGTAAGCTCCACACTGGGCCAGCAGACGTAGCAAAGGCGATCCGTCTGCCTTCTAGGCTCTGAACGTCATGGCTTGAAGGGTCTGAGCTCAGAAGACCTTTCTCACACAGCATCCCTTGGGGGTATATAATTTGCTCCCAGGTCCAACCTCATGTCTGCCTTTCCCAGCCCAGGGAACCCATGTCTTAGTCTGGGCTCAGCAGGGACGGGGACAGATGGTGCCCATTCTGCAACTGCCATCATCCTCTTCCTCCCACCCAGGATGCTGGCAGGAATGCCTCTTGTGCTTTCCTCCTCTCTGGAGCTTGTCTCTCTCTCATCTGGCACTCTTGGCAGTAAACAACCAGGCTTTTTTCTATTCCGTGCTCTCATTTCCTTATCTAGGTCATCTTCACTTCCCTGCTCTGACGCGTGAGGAGAGCTGGCAGGGAGGCAGGTGTGGCAAGGACAGCATGGGTGGGGACGTGCGGCCCTGCACCTAGCTGATGGCTCACCCCCTGACCAGCTTCTTCCTGCCCCTGCAGGGGTGGCCCAGTCTCTGTCCCAGGCAGGATTTGTGTTGTGGTCCAAGGTCTGCTTCTGAGGCTGATTCCAGCTGTGGTTGTAGGGCTTGTGGGGACTGGGGATGAAGACCCCACCCCAGTATCCTCTTTCCATTTCCTCCCCCATGACCCCCCAGGTCTCTGGGAAGAAAGCACAGGGCCTACAATACTGACCATGCTCCATGCCAGGCATCAGTCCTGCCTCCCTCCCTGAGCCCCTGCCCTACCCAGGGCTGTCTGTCCTCAGTGTCAGTACTTTGGCAAGATCTACATTGGGACCCCACCCCAGGAGTTCACCACGGTCTTTGACACAGGTTCCTCAGACCTCTGGGTTCCCTCTGTCTACCGCAACAGTGATGCCTGCCGTGAGTGACCTCGCTTCCCCCGTCTCACCCCCAGGCTCAGTTACCCAGCAGGGCCACTCTCCCACCAGCGTTCAGTGTGGGTAGGTGGGTGGGAGGAAACGAGGGGTGGCTGGAGAGCATGCTTTGACATTCCCAGCCTCCCAGTTGTGTCCCATCTCCTTGCTCAACCCTCACAACTGGCCAAGACTGGGAAGGTTTGAAAGTCATGGGTCTATGAATAAAGCACCAGCCAGAAGTTAGGGAACCTTAGGTTTCGTGTTTTGTTTTGTCTCTACTGGGAGCCAAGGCAAGCTGCTTACCTGCCTAGGTCCTCAGTTTTTCTTTCTATAAAATGGGGCTATGATATGCCAGTGGGTGCTGGGAGAACAAAGTGAAAGAGTCTGTTCCTAATGATGAGTAAACGTTTAACATATGTTAGTCATTTATGTCTCCAGCAATCCTGGGAGGTTGGTGCTCTTCTCATCCCCATTTTACAGATGAGGAAACCAAGGTTTGGAGAGGAAAAGGGACTTGGCTAAGATCAGTCGGCTGGTAAAAGTAAAATGTCCATGGCAACTACAGGGATGTTTTTTCCCTTTCTTTTTTATTTGGAATCTTACTGGGGGCCAGACAGGAAGCAGCAAGGAATAAGTTCCTTTATTGAGCTGTGGAACCAAGACTGCAGAGAAAAGGGGCTGCTTATTGTCTAGAGAGAGAGTGGCCACATCGTTAGATCACATTCTTACAAGCCCTGGTGAAGCTTTCGGCTCCGACTGGCACTGTTGAGTGGTGAGAAAATTCTAGGAGCCCCACGAACCCTGGGTCTGTGTTTCAGAAACCGCCATCTCTTTGGCCTATCGAAGTCCTCCACCTTCCAGAACCTGGGCCAGTCCCTGTCCATTCAGTATGGCACAGGCAGCATGCAGGGCTTTCTGGGCTATGACACTGTCACCGTAAGTGGGGCCGGGGCTGGCCAGTGCTCACCTCGCCTGTCCCACCAGCCACTTTCCCACCCAGACACGCTGGCTCTGGAGCGCTGCCCCTCCGGCCGGCGCTCAGGGGCTCTTTGGATCCTGCCCACGAGGAGGGCTGAGTGGGTGAGGATTCTGAGAGGGATTTAGGCCAACAGCCCGCTGTTTAGGCCAGCTCCTCATTCCTCTCCTTCCCATGCCAGCGCTCAGAGCTGCACCTGAGAGGCTTCTCCCAGCCCAGGTCTCCGCCTCCCCAGCCCATTTTCATGTGTCTTTTCCACAATTGGTTCAGAATCCAAGCTTGCGCCAGCTCTGAGCTCTTCAGTGTCATGTGTGTGATCTTATTTTAAATTTTGTTCTCCCAACAGCCCTTGGAGGAAGGTATTATAATCCCTATTTTTCAGACGTGGAAACTGAGGCTCAGATGAGTTGATAATGTGCCTGAAGACACACAGTGGAAAGCCCACATCTCCGACTCTCTGCGCAGGGCTCTCGGCCCTCCAGGATGAATGCACCCCTTTCCTCCTTTCTTTTTGGCCTCCAAAGTACCCAGTACAGTGGTGGGCATGTAGTAAGTGCCAATACACTTTAGCTTCTTTCTTTCCTTCTAAGAAAACATCCAACATTAAAAATCAAGCAGTATCCCTTGGTGCTTATTACTTTGATCTTCCTTGGGTTCTTCCTTGAGTCTGGCTGAAGTCTCTCTTGCTTTGATCCCACAGGGTACAGCCCCTCCCTGTTGATAGCCTTTTCCTCAGCCTCTTCCTTGGTTGGGCAGGTGCTCACCCAGCTCAGGCTTCTCTGAGAGTGAGCACCAGATAGCGGGTGCCCCAGAGCCACCTGCTGAGGTGGCCCAACAGTAAGGCCTTTGGAAGGCGCATTCCCCTGCCTGGGCGCCCTACTTCCTCTGTTGTCTGGAGCCATTTGCTTTATTTCCTGCTATTTTAGATGCAGGAGAAACACCCTCCTTCTTTGCTTTGCTGGCCTGTGCCTGTGGACCTCAGCTGCTGGATCTGGCTGCTTTCACTCACCCACCGTGGGCAGGGGTCGGGGAGAGGGCCTCGGCGGTCAGGCTCCTCTCGGCAGTCTCATGTGCAAGCTGGAGAGGTGTGGGGTGGGCTGTGTTGGGAAGGCCTCTCCTGGTTTGGGGGCTGGCCCCACGCAGGCCCTACTCTCTGCTGTTTGGACCAGCATTGGCTGGGGCCAGTGTGGGGACCGAGAGGGGAGGTCATCCTAGCTCCCTGTCTCAAGCAGGAAGTTTGGGGGGTGGGGGAAGGATGAAGAAGTCCAGGAGGCTTAGGCTGGGGCCTGGCTCAAATAATAGGAGGGGAGTCAGGGTCAGGAGCAGAAGGGGCTGTCATGAGAGCCACGGGGAAGGCGGGCTCTGAGCACAGGCTGTGGGAGACAGCGGAGCTCCATTTAATACAGGGTCTCCCCACATCCAGAAGCACCTGAGGAGGAGCCTAGAGGAGGGGGCGCCAGGTGCCAGGCCGAGAGGGGGAAGGGGACACCCTGCACTGGGTGCCTGTCAGGAGCAGGGCTCTGGGGCAGGTACAGCAGACTTCTCTCTGTCAAGCTGTGTGACCTTGGACAAGCCTCAATTTCCTCGCCTATAAAATGGATGTAATAATACCTCACAGGGTTGTGGTGAAGATTAACCACATTAATGTTCATTGTTTGTCTAACCTTTCATTCCTCTACCCCATCCGTCCACAAGTCCTGTTGACCCTCCCTCCCAGCCCACCGGTGAGGGTCTGACCACTCTCACGCCTCCCCCTGCCATCTGCTCTCACTGGATGACTGGGACAGTCCCCGGTGGGCCCCCGCTTCCACCCTGTCCCCCCACGGTCCACACAGCAGCCAGGGGATCCTTTTATAGTCTGAGCCGTATCGTGCCAGTCCTTTGCTCAAAATCTTTGCTAGCTCCTTATGTCACTGGAGTAAATGAGGAGTCCTTACCCTGCCCACGCTGTCCCCTGCTCCTCTCCCCCACTCTCTGCCTCGTTCACTGTTCCCTCTGCTCTGTGCACACCCTTGTGGTGACTTCTTCAGAGTGCTTATTGCCATCTGACATGTTCTATATTATGTTTCAAAATTTATTGTCTGTCTCCTCCACACTGGACTGTAAGTTCCCCCGGGCACACACTGTCTTTCTTCATCCTCAGGGCCCAGCACCTGGCACACTGGAGGCCCTCAGTAGCGGTTGACCGAAAGAAAGAACGAATCCATCTATTGTTCAGCTCGCCCCCAGCTTTTGCACCATGATCATCAGTGTCTGCACCCAGCACCATGTCCTCTCTTCCCCTGACTCATCAGACCAGTTTCTCAAAACCACAGCACAGACTGCTAGCAAAGGAGGGGTTTTCTTTTGAGCTCAAATCACTACGCTGCCTATAAGAGGAAAGGAGGGTTAATGAGGCGAAACTCTGGCTTCTCAACCAGGACTGGCTGACCCCGTTCCTAGGACTCTTCAGTCTCGGCTGCAGGGGCTCCCCGGTGGAAGTCATTACAACTCTCTTGCAGGTCTCCAGTGTTGTGGACCCCCGCCAGACTGTGGGCCTGAGCACCCAGGAATCTGGCAACATCTTTGCCTACTCTGAGTTTGACGGGATCCTAGGGCTGGCCTATCTGTTTCTTGCCTCTGAGTACTTGGTGCCCATGTTTGACAACATGATGCACAGGCACCTGGTGGCACAGGACCTGTTCTCGGTTTACCTGAGCAGGTAGGAGCTGCGCCCAGCTAGGGCACTTTGATGGCCTGGTGAAGACTGTTGGCTGAGGAGAGTGTGCACCCCTTGGGGACACTGCAACTCAAAGGTGCTCACCTGCATCCAAGCAAACCCTTTCCTTGTTTCCAGGCATGTCCAACCTCTTGTCCAAAGCCCCAATATAGTCATTTATGCAGCCAGAGTTCATTGGGCCAAAATTTGACTTTTTCTGGCGTTTAGAAATGAAGCCTGACCCCACCTTTGTATAAGAGGCTTTAAATTTCATTTTCTAGAGTGGAAGGACCTCAATAATCATTTGTTGATGTCACTGAATTCACAGACTTAGAGCCAACTCCAAAGGAGTCCTCCTTCTCCTTTCACTAGGGAGGAAACTGAGGTCTGGGGAGGGATGGTCACCCTGGGCTCCTGCTCCAGGTCCAGTGCTCCCTCTACCTTCCTGCTCCCTGTGATGATGAAGCTCAGCTTGGACAGAGGGGCAGGTGGCAGGAAGGGGAGAAGGGGACCACCCTCAGGAGGAGAAGGGACTGGGTGGCTGAGGTCATGGAAACTCAGGCAAGGGGTAAACTGGTGCATTCATTTATTCACTTAATAAATACTTATTGGGCTCTTACTCTGTATAGGGGCTGTGCTAGGAGATGGGGATACATTGCTAAGCAAGATGAAGTGGAAGCTAACATTTTAGCAGGGAAACAGCCAGCACACAATTGCATACACGGTTGTTAAAAGACAGGGCCGGCCCGGTGGCACACTGGATAGTGCACTGCTTGGGAAGCGCGGTGGCGCTCCCGCCGAGGGTTCGGATCCCACATACAGACCGGTTCCCGCTCACTGGCTGAGTGAGGCGCGGGAGCAACACCGAGGGTTGCGATCCCTTTGCCGGTCCCCGGTCCGGTGCGGGGGCGACACTGAGGGTTGCGATCCATTGCCGGTCACGGAAAAAGACAAAAAAAGGAAAAAAAAAAAAAAAAGACAGTGTGGTAAGGGTGCTGCAGGAGAGATTCAGGGGTATCAGAGGCTTTGCAGCAACAGGGAAGCTCAGTCTGATGAGGTGTGTGTGGGGTGGCTTGGGCTGGCTTTGCTGAGGGATAGTTGTAGTTACCCAGGTGAGACAGAGGGACAGCACATTTTAGGTCTTGGGGACAGCATGTAACAGCCTGCAGGTAGGGGCCTGATGAGCTCTAGGAACCGAAAGCAGGTAAGACACAGTGTGCAAGTGTTTCCTGGCCAAGGGAAACACTCCTAGAGGGGACCTGGGCTTGGGTGGCAGGTTTAATCCAAAGAGCAGGACCTAGTTGAAGACCTGCTCTCCTATTGGGGGCAGAAAGCTCTGGGTGGTGGGTGGGTGGGGGAGTAGGGGCATAGGGAGACAGCTGGGAACACCAGGGGTGGCTGGAGCAGAGCTTGGCAGTCCTGTGAGCTGTGTGGTGGGCTTCGTCCTCCCCTCACACGGTAACAGCCTGAGCTCTGGGCTCCAGGTGCTGCCTGAGCTGGGAGGTGGGGGTGTGGGTGGGGGTGGGGGCTGCAGTGCTCAGGGGAGAAAGGACAGTGCAGCTAATATCACAGCAAAGCCCATGTGAGGAGGAGAATGAGGGGGCCTGGGAAAGCTGTTCTGATGTCTTGGGGGTGGGGGTGGTAGGGGTGGGAGGAAGGCGGGGCTGGGTCTGAGTGGCATCAGTCCCAGGGTGGGGCTGGGCACCTCCTCACCTAGCTGGGATGTTGCCATGTCACAACAAGCCTTGCTTTGTTTCAGGAATGACCAGGGGCACACGTTCATGCTGGAGACATCAACCATCCTACTACACAGGCTCCCTGCACCCGGTGCCCATGACTGTGCGGGAGTACTGGCAGTTCACTGTGGACGGGTGGATGAGTGGCAGCCAGAGGCTGACTCCTGGTGTGGGGACATGAGGGCACGGGTGTCAGGCCACAGGGCTATGAGAAGGACTGCAGCACAGTGGCTCATAAGACCATCGTCAGAATCTGAAGCAGACACTTCCAGGGCCAGTGACCTTCGTCGGTGACAACGCTGCACGTTCACCAGTGCTTTATTAATGAGACCAGCTGCATCTATCGAGTACCTACTACCTGCTAGACACCATGCTGAGCAATTATATGTCTGTCTCATTTATTCCTCACTGAAACCCTACGAGGTGGGTGCTATTATTATCCCTGTTTTACATTTTACTAACGCCTGGTTTGAGCCCCCCTCACAACTGTCCCTCGAGGAAGTCAAGGGAGGGTTGTTAAAACACCTGTTCTGTAGACACGAAGCCTGAGTGCACAGAGGTTGGGTGACTTGCCCGAGACATGCAGCAAGTAAAGGCAGAGAGAAAACTTGAAGCCAGATCCTCAGGCTACGAGTACGGTACTCACTCTATCCCGTAGTACACATGAATTTGTTGTTTTATTGAAATTTCTGTCCCATGGAAGGTGGGATGTCCTCAATTTAGCTATTGATTTGGGAGAAAATGGTTTTAGGTCTCTTCTGAGCTCGGGAAGTTTTTGGGGCTCCAGGGATGGTTGGGTCTTCCCACCCAGCCCTTGGGCTGGATGCTGCATGTGCCTTGGGGCCATCCTCTACAGCATCGCCATCGCCAGCATGGTGGTGGCCTGTGATGGCAGCTGTCAGCCTGTCCTGGAATCGGGCACCATCCAGCTGATCGATGTCCTCGACATCCAGCAGGCCATGGGGGCCACACAAGGCCAGTGTGGCCAGGTAAAGCCAGGCCCTCAGCCCACCTCCCAAGACCCCCTGAAGTGAGGGCCCCTTTTCACAGTGAAGGAATGAGAGAGAGAAGTGGGGAGGTTGGGGTTTCTCAGGAGGCCTTCGGCTCTCGGTGTACTTGTGACCTCTGGCTGGGCCTGGAGGGGGAGGCAAACTCTTCTTTGTTCCAAGCTGGGGTCTGTCCCTGGGTTGGCTGACATCTTGACCCCTCATTGTGACTCTTTTGAGGACCATATTTTGGGACCAAGCCTCATCCTGAGAGCCTCCCTGTGAGTAGGCAGGGCCCTCCCCACCCCGTGGCTCACAGGCTGTGGAGGAAGGGCTCTGTGCTGTCACCACGGGTGCCTCTTCCTTCGCCCCTTCTTGGTTCTTTAGCTTGACGTTGACTGCGGGAGCCTGAGCAGCATGCCCACGGTGGTCACTGGGATCCATGGCAGGCAGTACCCATTGCCTCCCTCTGCTTATACGAGCCAGGTATGAGTCTCAGAAGAGGGAGCCCTGGGCTCCACCTGGACACCCCTCCCTGGCCCTCTCAAGTTGGGGCCCTGGCAAGTCAGTGAGGTTGGTGGTAAGTGGTTTGGAGCAGATGGAGAATGGAGGGGCACACATTTAGACCGACTGGCCCTTCCGAGTGGGGCCATGTTGTCCTCAGGCCTCATTTGTGGCCACTACAGCCTCATCCTGGGAGAAATGGGGAACGGGAAGGACAGGGCACAGAGGCTTAAGCGAGGCTGGGGTGGGTAGGACCACAGCTCCCTGTGGGAACCTCCATCCGCTGCTCAAGCTTCCAAGCCCAGGGCCTGGAGCTCTGTCCAGGGTTTTCTTAGCTAGCCTGGGCTTGGTGGGGACCCAGCTCTCCTCCCCACTGACCCACTGACCTTGGCTTTAACCTAGGGAGGCAGCCTGCCTTGGCTCCAGGCCACCTCCAACCCGCTCATCAGGGCAGTAGGTGCTGAGAGCAGGAGGGCAGGGGGTGGGGAGGACAAGAGAGGGGTGGAGTCAGTGCAGGGGACCAGGACCCCGCTGGGTGATCTTGGATTAATTCACTTTATTTTTTGAATCTTAGTTTCTTCATCTGATGAGTGAGATGAATCTGATACTTGTTTGCTTCCCTGTGAAGGTGATTTCAAGGATGAAATGAAATAATAGAGGAGAGAGCAATTGCGGGTGCGCAGAAGGATGCCTGTTGTTAGTGAACGGGGTTGGGACCAGCTGCCTCTCAGCCTTGCCTTTCCCAGGACCAGGGTTCCTGCTTCTGTGGTTTCCAGGGTGACGATAATTCCCAGCAGTGGGTCCTGGGGAATGTGTTCATCCAGGAGTATTACAGCACCTTTGACAGGGCTGACAAGCATGTGGGGTTGGCCAAGGCTTTCCTTTTTTTTTTTTTATTGAACCATAATTGATTATACATATTTTTGGGATTCAATGCCGACATAAATTGATCAAATCAATATTACTAGTAAGTATATTGTTACAAATTGTACTTATTCTTTATGCCTCTTGTCCAATCTCTCCCTATGCTCCTCTCCCTCCTGCTTCCCACCACTGATAACCTTAGATTTTTTCTCTCCCTCTGAAAAAATGGTTTATCTGTTGATTTGTTGCCTAGATGATCTGTTCAATGCTGAGAGATGTGTTCAGGTCCCCCAATATTATCATAGAGCAGATGCTTCTGTCACTCTGGAATGGGCTTTGTAGAGAGAGATATCCTCTTCTTTTCTTTGGTCTCTGCTGGTGACAGTCCTCGTGTCAATGCTTCAGTGGCTGGTGGACCATCTGTGTGGTGGTTGTGATATCTAGCCACTTTAACAGCAGCCATGGTTACTGTGATAGCTGTCGTGGGCCACCCACATGGATATGATGTTTTGGGCATGCTCCTTGGTGCTGGTGGCATGCCTGGTTGTCAGTGGGGTATCCAGTCCCCGGCTCGATGCCCCGGGCCCCCAGGCGGGCCCTGAGATGCTCACTGTGTTCATAGTTGTTTTATATTCCTGATATGATAACTCCACATCTCTACCATATCTAAGTCTGGTTATAATGCTAGCTCTATTTCATCAAATTGTATTTTTTGTGTTTTAGCATGACTTGTAATTTTTTACTGAATGCTGGAGGGGGGGGGGGGGGGGTGTCCAGTACCTGGCTCTATGCCTCAGGACTCCAGGTGGGCCCTGAGGCACTGGCAGTGTGCTGGGTTGTGGGCTAAGGGGGTAAGGGGGGTCCAGTCCTCAACTCCATACCTCAGGTTCCCTGGTGGGCCCAAGGTGCTGGCAGTATGTCTGGGCCAGAACTAGTTTTTGTCCTTTGCTTACTTCTAAAACTGGGGAACTTCCTGTGGAAACCAGTACTTGAGCTGTGTGGTTGAGCTAAATTGCTGCTTTGCTGCTGTTTCCCTAGGGAAGGCTTTTTGTGCAGCTCAGGGTTTAATGGTTGACCTTATAGGTACTTCTAGCTCTTCAGAAGCCTAGTGCACCTGGGTTGTGTAAAAACTCTGATCTGGGCCTGAGTTTTTTCATCAAACTGCACCCCATGCAATTCTGCATTCCTGACCAGTCTCTTCTGAGCTGATTGGGGGGTGGATTGTCTGTCCTTGCTGTGTCCCAGTGTTCTCCCAGTGGGTCTGTCTTCCCCACCACCCTTGCTCCAAACACTTCCCATGGGACGGACCTTGTGCCAGTCTCTTGCAATGACTCACCAGCCTCTGAATGGCTCCCTTTTTTCAGCTGTTCTGGCTTCTCACTCCTGTGTGGGTCCATGGGAACCCTATTAGTGGTCTTGCTGTCCTGGGGGCCACCAAAGCCCTCTTCTCCCCTGCTGCCTCCAAGCAACTCCTTCTGAAGGGCACAGCTGTGGCTTCTGCCGGCTCCTGCTCCATGTGCTGAGCAGCTCCAGCCTGGAAGCGGCCACAGCCTGAAATGCTCTGAGCAGTTTTTTCTTTCTCTTATCGTGGCTTCTCCTGCCTTCATGAACTCTGTAGGTCTCTTCTCCTCTTCCCCTGAGCTCCAGCGGCCCCAGCTTGGATGTTGTTACATTTTTATAGTTGTAAATTGGTAGGTTTGTGGGAGAGAGTGATGCTGGGGACGGTCTATTCTGCCATCTTGACTGGAACTCGCTGGCCAAGGCTATCTGACTACACTACTGACTGTGGACTGCACTGTTCCGAAACATACATGCATGTATGCACATGCACACACACAGATTAAGTTTTCAGGCAGGTGGTTCCCAGTAAACACCACATTTCTGCAAAGCTTGCCTTCCCTTGTCCGCATTGGGGCCCTGCACTGGTATGGGGGTGGGATGTGACTGCCAGGGTGGGGTCCCCTGGGTGGGGAAGAGCTCAAGACACAGCTGGTGGAGGGAGACTTTCATGAGAACAGTGGCTCTTTCAAGCTTGGGTTAGAGAAGACCAAAGATGTCTTGCCTACCTGCCCTCCACTCCAGCTCTTTCTGGGAAAAGGGGGCAGTAAGGGAGACCTCCCTAGGACAAGACTTGTTTGTAACTAGAGATAAAGGCAAGGGCTTGGTGTTGGGGGCTGAGCAGAGAATGCTTGGCCCACGAAGAGAAAGGTTCTCAGTCTATTAGGAGGAGGGAGGCCTCACTGTGTTGGAAGAAGACAGATGATAGAATAGGCAGGGAGTGCCTGGGAAAGACTGAGGGTCCTGGGGAGGGACAGTCAAGTCCCATCCTCAGTCTTAGGGGCTCACGCCTGACTGTCAGCACCCAGAGAAGCTGCATCCCTGAGGGCAGACTTGTAGTCCTGGTCCTGAGGCTGGGGTGTCGCAGCCAAGCACAGCATTCAGATTCCCAGTGAGTGCCCGGGCTCACTGCTCCCTGTACACTGCTCCCTGCTCACTGCTTCCCTAGGAAGCTAGGGAAAGGCCACACGGAATCCAAATGTCACAGGGCCAGAGCAAGGGGATTCAGGTGGATTTAAAAGTTTTTTTCTCAGTTATGCTACTTTGAGGCCCTCAACTACCTTGGGAGGCAGATAGACAAGCTTCTGGGGGGCTCGCAGTGCTTGGCATCAGCTTGGCAGACTCCCTGGACAGTGCTCTGTTGGGAGCTGCACATGTTTGCTTCCACGGCTGCTTTGGATTGAAGTCCCCCCAAAACTTAATCCCACTGTAACTGTTGAGGGTGGGAAATCCTATTATGGTAATTGAAAGGTGGGGCCTTGAAGACGTGATTAAGGTGATGGTTTAATGGTGGTCATGGGTGTGGTTCTGAGGGCTTTAAAAGGAGAGCACTTGAGGAGTTCTTTCTCTCTGCTCCTGCCTTTCTTCAAGTGTTATACCCTGCGTCACCACCAAGATGCCCACCAGATGTGTTCCCTGGACTTTGGACTTCCAGTCTCTGACACTGTAAGCAATAAATTTTGTTTTCTTACAAAGTATTCAGTTCCAAGTATTTTGTTATAAGCAACAGAAATGAACTAATACAACAGCCCTCCTTCCCTTTTCTTTGAACGCTCTTCTTTTGACAGTCTTTCCCTTATCAGGGGACAGTACAATTGATCAGGATTCTGTTTCCTATATCATAGCCAGTCTTACCTCTACTATAATTGCCCCAAATGTAGCAATTGGACTTTGTAGGGCCCAGGGGAAGACATACTCTTCAACCCCGTGAAGGATCTCTGAAAAATCGTCTGATAAGCGCATATTGATATGAAGAAAAGACATAACAAATTTTATTATAACATAGTTTTGTGTGACACGGAAGCCTTCAGAGTGAAGGCCCAACGATATAGGGAAAACTGTCCATATTTATGTTTAGGTTCTATGAAGCAGGCACAGCCATGGAGGAATGTGACTGGACGAGAAAAGTGTGATTTAACGCTAATAGACTCAGTGGAGAAGCCCAGCAAGGCCTGTCTGTCCAGATTCTTCTTGGTCTCTCTGTGTAGCATTCATGCCTCCGGGGTATGGGGCAGGACCCTTTCTGGAACAGGGCTCTGATGACTTATGATCAGACAAGGTAGGTCAGAGAATTTCTTATGACCAGTTCTAAGAAAGAGATATGGGGGAAGATTAGAGCATATCTATGAAGGGGAAGAGGGATTCTAGTTTCTGTGGTTTGCCTCAGGGTAGAATGAGGCTGAGAGACAGGACGGCAGGAGAAGGTCAGAGGAAAACTTGGCTTTTGAGGCTGCTTCTGAGGCCTTCACTTTGGGTACTGCTTTCTGGGCCCCAGCAACTTTCAGTTACACATTGATCGTAGCTGAACTCTCAGAAGGCCTTGGAAAGTGGCTTGGGGCCATCTTGCTATCCGGTCTCTGCCCCCACCTCGTCCTGACCACAGGCTTGCCCTGCAGACAGCCCAAGAGACTGTCCTTTATGAATAGGAGTGGAAGTGGGGACAGGAACAGGGTCTGGCTTCTTTCTCCCGGTGGGGCTGGCGACAGAGAGGCCCATCTGGGGCATCTCTTGGCTTTGCTCTTAGCTGTACCCAAAGACAAAAATGATGAGGGGCCCAGGGCAATGGAGATGCTGCCTTTCTGCTCCTGTGGCTGTATAGCCAGTGCTGGCCATGAGGCATGGGCTCTGGCAGGACTGGGCTGTTGGGGTGAAGAGGAGGAGTGTTGGGAAAACAGAATAGTTTGGTCAGGGCCCTCACCTCAGGTGCAGTTGGGTGTGGTTTTAGCACATCCTTTGTAAGCAAATTGTGTGTGTGTGTGTGGGGGGTGGGTGGGTGGAGTTAGTGTGCATGCATGCCAATGTATCTTTTTAGGTTTGTTGCTATTCTTGTGTTCTTCAGAGAGAGAGAGAGAGGGAGAGAGAGAGAGAGAGAGAGAGAGTGAGAGTTATGGCCAACGTCTGACGGGTAAAAGAAATTTGCCCACGAGAACCGGGTGATAGGAAAGGGAAAAGAATTTATTTCTGGCAGCCAGGGATACGCAGGCCAATCGAAGTGTGCAGCCCCGAGCTGAAACCTCTCGCAGCTTTTATTTTTAGCTAGGCGGGAATTTTTCACACCTGACACAATCTAGCCAATGCAAGCAAGCCGGTGGTACATAAGCTAATTTTGTGGGTAGCCCTCTAGCCCCTCCCCACCCTGGATTCCCCATAGGGATTTTCTAGGCTAAAATGGCAGAGCCGCCTAAAATGGCGTTGGCCATGCTACTCTGTTTATTCCCCCATTTATTTTAGCAAGCGACTTGTACAGAAGCAGAATGCATAGTTTCTTTTACTAGGAGTGCAGTTGCAGCTGTAGCTCGTAAGCAGGTCAGTAGGGGTTGGGGTGTCCCTTAACATTCCCCCCTGTTGTTGTAGCTATAGCAAATCATTGCTATCTTAGGGGTTGAATTTTAAAAAGCATGTTAAAGTCTCTTTAGTCTTAGTTGGGTGGTTGGTGGTCTGGACACTCCAGCAGTTGGTGTTGGGGTTTGAGTTCGGTGCTGGCTTGACATGAGTCCAATGTATCCAAGCGTCCTTTCCGGCAACCTTTACAGCTGTGGGCGTGCTGAGGATCACTGGGCATGGTCCAGTCCAGCAGGGCTGGAGGGACGAGGCAGTTAACTTCTTTATGTCCACCAAGTCCCCGGGTTGAGGGATGGGTCTGGGTGGCTCCTGCTTTGGAAGGGAAGCGTTAGCATTTAGTTTGTTTCTGATTTGTGAACAAGTCTGTTGTAGGGTTTGAAGTTCCCCCCAAATAGGGGCAGGCAGCTTTTGGGGGTCAGCCTCCATTGGCACCCTGGGTAATAGCGGTGGGGGGCGACTGAAAAGAATTTCATAAGGTATATATCCCTGTTTATATGGGGAATTTTGTACCCTTAATAGTGCAAAGGGAAGGAGGTCTACCCAGTTTTCGCCAGTTTCTGAATGAAGCTTAGTCAGAACTTTTAAAGTTCTGTTCATTCGCTCAACCTGTCCTGAACTTTGAGGGCAGTAGGCGCAATGTAACTTCCATTTTGTTCCCAAACATTTGGCCAATTGTTGGGATATTTGTGCTGTAAAGGCAGGTCCATTGTCTGACCCGAGGGTTGTGGGTAGCCCAAACCGGGGTAAAATTTCATTGATTAATTTTTTTACTACTATAGAGGCTGTTTCAGACTTGCTAGGAAATGCCTCGACCCATCCAGAATATGTGTCTACTAATACAAGCAGGTATTTGTATCCATACCTTCCAGGCATAACTTCAGTGAAAAACTTCCCAATGTTCTCCTGGAGTATTACCTGTTTGTTGAACTCCAGACCATCGATGAGTGACCTGTTTAGAGTTTACTTGAGTACATGCAAGGCATTGGTTAGTTAATGATTCAACAATTTTTGATGCATTCTTAAAATTAAATGATTGTCTAATTAATTCTAATATCTTTGTTTTCCCTAAATGGGTGGCTTAGTGAATTTCATGAGCCAAGCGTTGACCCATTTTTTTTTTTCTGGTAGCCATATGGCTTTGTCCTTTGATTCATACCACCCAGTGGCTATGTTTTTTGGTATCCCGATGTCTCAGCCTTTTTCTCGTCTTCTGGAGAGTACTCAGGTTTTAGTGGCAAATGAGGTTGTGGTAGCAAAGGTGCTATGACTGATGTCCCGGTTGGTTGGAGTGCCACTGTTTTAGCAGTCTTATCAGCGAAGTTATTTCCTTGAGTTTCTACAGTTGTTCCCTTTTGGTGTGCCTTGCAACGAATAACTGCAACCTCGGTTGGAAGCCAAATAGCTTCTACTAGTGCAAGAATTTCAGGAACATTTTTAATTGTCTTTCCTTCTGAAGTGAGTAACCTTCTTTCTTTGTAGAGGGCCCCATGTATATGTACAGTAGCAAAGGCATATCTACTGTCAGTGTAGATATTTACAGTCTTACCTTTGCTAAGCTGAAGGGCCTTTGTGAGAGCGATAAGTTCTGCCCGCTGGGCTGAGGTCTGGGACCCGAGAGCTTCTGCCCATAGTATTCGTTCAGGAGTAGCCACCGCGGCACCTGCATACCTGACTCCGTCAACCATGTAGCTGCTGCCATCTGTGAAAAGAGTTAGCTCTGCCTCCTTGAGAGGAGTGTCTTGCAACCCTGGTTAGGTGCCCTGGAAGGCAGCTAAGATTTCAAAGCAATCATGTGCGACCTTGCAGCAGTCAGGGTCACTGTCAGGGAGAAAGGTGGCTGGATTTAGGGCGACTGGGTTGGAGAATGTAATATGTTCGGTTCCAAGCAGTTGGGTCTGGTAATGAGTTAACCTTGCATCTGAAATCCATTTTCCTGGTTTTTAGTATAGTCTCTACTCCATGAGAGGTAACAATATTTAGGGGCTGGCCCAAGGTTAACTTATTAGTTTCTTTTACTAGGAGTGCAGTTGCAGCTATAGCTCGTAAGCAGCCGGTGGCCACTTGGGTCCAGCTTGCGTGACAGGTAAGCCACCGGTCATTTCCATGGCCCTAGATCTTGGGTTAGCACACCCTTTGCGATGCCCTTGTTTTCGGCCACAAATAAGGTAAAAGGCTTTTCTAGATTGGGCAGTGCCAGGGCTGGGGCCTGCGTAAGAGCAGCCTCTATGTTATTGGGTGCCAATTGGAGTCTCAGTCCAAGCAATTTGATCCCCTGGTCCCTTAGTAGCCTCATAGAGGGGCTGGGCCATTTCAGCAAAGTTGAGAATCCGTAAGCGACAGTATCCTGCGGCCCTAGGAATTCTCGAATTTGCCTTTTAGTCTTTGGCTCTGGTATATTTAGGATGGCTGTTATGTGGTCAGGGGACAATTTCCTTTCCCCTGTGCTTAAGATATATCCCAAATATGTCACCATCAGGGAACAAAGTTGGGCCTTTTTAGTGGATACCTGGTATCCTAGGCATTGTAAGGTCTTTAATAAATCCCCTGTGGCTTGTTTACAAATCTCCAGGGTGGGTGCAGCCAATAGCAAGTCATCGACATATTGTAACAGTGTTACATTTGATCCCCACTTTACCTTGAAATCTTGGAGGTCTTGGCTCAGCGCTTCATCAAACAGTGTAGGTGAGTTTTTAAATCCTTGGGGCAGTCTAGTCCATGTTAGTTGACCACAGTAGCTTCCATCTGGGGCTTCCCATTTGAAGGCGAACAGAGGCTGGCTGATTTTGGCTAGGGGCAGACTGAAGAAGGTATCCTTTAAATCCAACACTGTATAAACCTGATGGAGGGCATTAACCAGGCTCAACAACGTATAGGGATTTGGTACAGTTGTATGGATAGTTTCCACCCTCTTATTGACTTCCCAGAGGTCCTGGACAGGCCTGTAGCCATTTGTCCCTGGCTTTTGGATCGGTATCAGGGGAGTATTCCAGCTAGACTTGCAAGGCACTAGTATCCCTTCTTGTTTTAATTTATTGATGTGAGGTTCTATCCCTTGTCGTGCCTTTAACGGAAGAGAGTATTGTTTCACTCTGATGGGGGTGGCAGTTGCCATGAGCTGGACCACTATTGGAGGTTGGTGCCTTGCTAGCCCACGGGGATTAGATTCAGCCCAGACCTGGGGCACAAGTTTCATGTAGTAAGCTAGCAATTCTTGGTGGTTGGAGGTTTTATCCTCCTGCAATTGTTCTGGCAAGAGCTTATATTCTTTGGACAAAGGCAGGGTCACCAAAAGGGTGGCAGATTGCTCCAAGCTTAGTGGAGTAAATCTCTGCCCAATAAAGGCACTGGGCGGTCAGGCATTAAAATGAAGGAATGAATAACTGTGTTCTTGCCTAAGTCGGTGAGTCGCCCTTCTGTCCATGAACAAAATTTAGTTTTCCCTGTGGCACCTTGAATGGCAAGGTGGGGCTTATTGCTAGGCAATTCTGGTTTTTTCAGTACAGAGTATTTAGCCCCCATGTCCACCAGAAATGATACTGGTTTTCCTCATAGTAGGCACATTGGTCTTTATCCAACGGTGGGCGTTTTTTCGCCCCCGTGTTGACTGCTCCTTTAGGGGCCTGAGGTTTCTTGGGTTGGCCTTGTGTGGCCAGCAGAACCTTAGTTAGTCTTTTAAGCTGCTTATCTTCAGGTGGGTCATGATTTGCGAAAACCTTTTGGCCTATTTCTACCAACTCTGAAAGAACCTTGCCCTCAAATCCCTCTAATCTCTGCAACCTCCGTTTTGTATCGGGTGCAGACTGAGCTACAAAGGCCAAATTAACTGCCCTTCAATTTTCCGGTGCTTCCGGGTCTATGGGTGTATAGATCCTGTTCGCCTGTAGGAGGTGCTCTAACAATGCACCTGGAGATTGGGTGGGCTGTTGGGTGACTTCACTAACCTTAGGTTTGTGGGTTTTCGGGCTGCAGCTCAAACCCCTCGTAACAGGACCTGGCGAAACCGATCGAGAGCCTCCTTACCTCTATTACTATTTGGGTCCCAATTGGGGCGGTGGGTGGGGAAAACAGCAGCCAATCACTCAGGGTCACCCGTGGGGAGACAATTGGGGCCCAGGACAGCCTGTTGGGCCTCTCCACGGATTCGTTCAGGTTCCTCACAAGTGAACAGAGTCAGTAACAATTGTTGGCATCATCCCAGGTGGGCTGGTGAGTGTAAGAGACAGACTCAAGCAGAGACATGAGACCGTGTGGATCGGCAGAAAAGGAAGGGTTCTGGTTTTTCCAAGTTGTAAAGATCACTGGTGGTAAAGGGAACATATGCTATAAAAGGGCCATTTGCCCCTGCGGCCTCACACAAGGGGAAAAGTCCAGGAGGGGAAGAGTGGAGGAAGGTGAAGAAGGGGAAGCAGAGGAAGGAGGGGACACTGGCGGGGCGGGACTCTGGAGACGATAAGAGGCCCCAGAGCGGGTGTGGGGGAGAGATAAGTGGGTCAGACACTTGGGTGGGGTCCTCTGCGTAAGGTGGAGGGTGGCGGATCAGGTCTGGCTCCATCTGGCTCCTCTGGAGAGGTTGATAAAACTTGCTTAGGGGCAGAATCAGGGCGCGGCTTCAGTCAGGAGAATGGCGGTGGTCTCTCGGTGGCGAGCATTTTTCTTTAATCCTGGAAAACATCTTTTTAACCAAGGAGGAGGGTAAGACAGAATTTCAATCCAAATGAGAATATAAGGTATCTGATCAGGGTGTCCGGTTTTCTGAAGATGACCCGTCCGACAGCCTGAGCTAAGGGGGGCTAAGAGAGCCCTCTGATGGCCAGCGACATTGAAGGCCAGCCAATCAATCTCACAAAGGACTCGCAAGACTTTGGGGTCCACGGGGGCCCCAAAGTCTGCAGCCTTCTCTCGGAAGGTGTTAAGTTCATAAGAAAACATTGGAGAACAGTTGGTCAGGAGGATCCTTGTCCCACGATGTCCTGTGGAGCTGAAATGGCCAAGCTACACTTATAGCAGATGACACAAAACGAAACTAGACGAACAGAAGGACTTAAACACAGACTGAAACTAACAAACGATACGTATATAATAAAAGACTTTAAAATCAAAATTCAAGTCCCAATGACCTAAAAAAGGTCCCAACGGATCAGAACGACGTCTCGTTTGATCCAGGGAGAGGCGTCTACAGCTGTGTCCAGCCGAGCCTTTTTCCCAATCAAGGAGTCGACTCACCAAATTCAATGGCGCCTGCCGTGGGGTTTGTCTCTCTGGGGCTGAAGAACGTCTTTTCAGGAGTTCCCCCCTAGAGATCCAAAGAGTCCCAAGGCCGAAAGGACCGTTCTCGAGAGGCTTAAGGGATCCCGGATGAGCCACCAAATGTTATGGCCAACGTCCGACGGGTAAAAGAAATTTGCCCACAAGAACCGGGTCATAGGAAAGTGCGGGGGCACACCAAATCCAAGAAGCCAGAGTTTAACAAGGATCCTCTGGCCAGAGTCTAACAAAGTTGGCACGGTGTTTGCAAGGCTTCATTGTGGGAAAGGATGCCACCGTTTCACCCTCATTCTTTAGAGCCCTGTGTGCCTGCCTTGTTTTATTATATTCTATTTTTTACTGCCTCATAAATATCGCTCTGGGGAGATTTGGAGTAAAATTGAGATTCATACTAGAGTGATTAATTGTATCAATGACCATCTTGGGAGTTATGGTCATGAGTTCTTTGGAAATGGTCTATAGCGGTTAAGACCAGAGGGGGACAATGGACCCATGTACACATTTACCTTGTCTGCCTCCTGGAAGGATTGTTTTTAATGCTTTAGTGAACATAATGGAGTTGTTATTGAAAATTTACTCAAAAGTTGCTAGGCAA